>NW_027555625.1:45579301-45854301 GCF_003287225.1 Phascolarctos cinereus
GTTTGCTGAGTTTTTGAAGAAAAAAACTTCTATACAATAGAAGTTTTTGAAAAGTGGAATGGACAGCATTGATGAATTCCTTACTGAAGAAGGGACTCCTGTTCCAGTAGGGGTTGGACACTGAGCCTCTGAGGTCCCTTTCAGTTCTGGGAAATATTGTGTACCTTGAACATAGATCAAAGATCTGCAATTTCACTTGGTGCACAAACTGCAAACCCTCTTTGATTTGTTAACATGGATGAACTGGCTTATAAGGGCCAGTTCTTAGAGCATATGCAGATATTTCCCATCTAATTTCAATCCAAGTGACCATAGAGGTTTCAAATCCAAGAAACCAGGAGAACTTAATTTCTGGCTACGCATGACTGAGGAGCTTATGTGAGGAGATGGTGAAAAGTCATCTAGTTGGCTATCTAGCTGTCTAGTTGGCAAGAAGAATAGATGACTCAGGTGAAGCTGAGCTGAAACTGAGTGGGTATATGTTCATCTCTCCTTTTTTCTTTGCTGCTGCAAGGGACTACCTAAAGTTGGTCACAAGAGCCAGGTGGAGGAAGAGCAGAAGACTAATCTCCTACCTGTACATGGCAGCTGTGAGCTCATAGGCTTCTCTATTTCTTGATCTTTATTCTTTTTTGACCTTGGGCAAATAAACATTATGAAATGAAAGTCTAAGATCTTGTAAGAAAGATCTTGTAAGATCAGGAGATCTAGAGGACTCATTAGAAGGCTCATGAGCTGTGGTAGTAAAATGGTAGTAGTAGCAGTGGCCAATGGAGTAGAGGCCCACAGCAACAGACATGACTGCAGAGAGACATGGAAAGATAAGTCACCTGTGGACGGCATCATCAGAAAGCATGTTAACTTGGACTTTGGAAAGGCCCCGATCCTTGCGGCCCAGTAGAAAAGTGAGACCTAAGGGGAACTTTAAGAGGGCTCCACGAAAGAAGAAAAGGACTTTTAGGACCAGGAGTGACATGTGCCCCTTTGCTACATTGATTATATATATTTGTTCACTATCATTGTTATTTTAAGTTTGAGCCCACTCTCCCTATGGGCTGCACATATACTGGTAGGAGACTATACCCCTCATGCTTTGGAGAGGATTACCAACTGTTCTTATTATACCTGTACTTTTTTTTAAAGTTAATTGTGTCAACTGCTTGATGATAAATAGGGAACATACTAGTGGGGGTTCTAGAAATCCAGCCTCTCAGGTTTGCTCCTAGAACTCTGAGAAGTAGTCAGCTGTTGCCTGAAGAAAGCAGCTTGGGAAGTTCAAGCCCAGGTTGGGGAAATAGGACTAGAGAGGTGTGCTATAAATACAGTCTTGGGGAGTTACTGGAAGGTCAGCCACACAGTCATCTAGGCAAGTGTCTGAGGTGGAATTTGAATGCATATCCTTAACTGCAAGTCCAGAAGTACTGTATCCACTATCCTGAACTCTTTTAGACAGTCTGAATTGGATTGGATGGAGGGACAAATGATGAATAACGGGGGGCTAGAAAACATGTATCGGATATTTCTGCGTCTTACACCGCCTTAAATCAGGGGATACAAAAGTCACAAAGTCCCCGCCCCAGGGAATCCACAGATACAAGGGAGGGGCAGGCAGGTGTTTTCCCAGGGATGGAGACTCCGCCCATCCAGAAGGAACGCCGTTATTGATTTGATTATTGCTCCCGGAGCAGGAGGTATTGATTTAACCAACAGGGGCTGCCTCCTGTACCTGCACCCCGGCCTGGGACCCGGGGACGTCCTGGGACTCCCAAACAAAGGCTCCGGGATGGCCCAGGCTGGGGTCCACGTGCGCTCACGGCCCTTCCACAGTAAAGGGGTGGGGTCAGAGCGAGGTCAGGTCACCTGGGGGAAAGGGGGGGCGGAGCACGGGGCCACGTGACCCGAGCTTCTCTCGGGCTCCGCCGCCGCCGCGGCCGCCGCCACGGTTTGGCCAGCTGGTGATGCGTCAGGCCCGGCGCTCATCCCCGCGGCCCCACCCCCCTCCCGCCGCTGTGACGCCATCTCCGGGCGCCGGGGGCAGGATGCGGTGACGCCATCTCCAGGCGCCAGGCTGGGGCGCTGGGCGCTGGGTGTGGGGCGGCTCCGGGCCGGGGATGGCGGCGGCGGCGGCGGCGGCGGCGGCTCCTCAGGCCACGGCCCTGACACCAGCGGGAGGAGCCGAGAAAGCGCCGTGAGATGGGCCGGTGAGTTCTCGCCGCGAGTGGCCGCAGCCCCGCGGGCTCCGCTCCGGCCCAGGCCGGGGTTGGTGGGGGTGTCCCCGGTTCTGGCCGCCCCCCGGCGGTAGGCGCCCTCCCAGCCAACCCTCGCCCTCCCACCCCCCGTAAGCCCCACCCTTCTCCCGCTCCGCGACCCCCAAACGAGGAAGCGGGCGCCCTCCCTTCGAGGTTCCTCTTGTGACTCTCCCTCCCCCGGAAATTTAAACCCATCCCCCCCATCGTTTGTGAACCGGAGGCCCTGGCGAGGAGCCCTTCGGGGTGCCCCGGGCCGAGGCCTCGGGCAGTAGCACCCACCGGGCCAGCGCTCCCTCTTCGGGTCCCCCTCCTGCCTCGGGGCGCATCTGGAGCCGCTTCTCCCAGAGCCCCATATCGAGCGAGCTGTTCAGTAGAGCAGGCGTTTGTGGTTGCGATACTGATCGATCCGTGCGGGAGGGAGGCAGCTAGGTCATTCTTACCCCGTACCTTGTCTTGGTCCGGTTCGCTGCTGCTGTTCCAGTAAATTCTGTTGTATCCTCCTTCCTTTCGGCGTTCAGCACTTTCCTCGGCATTTAGGGACAGAAAGGTGGATAGAGTGGGTTTTCTTGAAAGCTTCAGACTGGGGGATCGCCCCCGGGGCTATGACATGACACAGAATTGTTGAATGAGCCAGAACCGACTGCTTTTCCTTTGCTGTGACTAAAGGATAGAAAGGGCATAACGCGACTGTTTCCAGTAGGAAATTTGTATTTATGTGACCGGGAGTTTGCATTGCTACTTTATCCTTTTAGTCCGTTTCCCTTAAGAATTCTATCTTCATGCCCTATTTTTGGCTGCTTCTCCACATGTGTAATAAATAGTACAAGCCTTCAGTTTCCAGGACAGTTTGGACCCCAGATGACATATCTTTTTGATGTCTTCCACTGATAGACTTGGATGTCCTGAAAACTAGTGTTATTAGCAGCTTCTCATAGTACTTACCCTGCTTTAATATCAAGTCCCGCGTCCGTCTCTAGTTGGCATCGGTGGCCTGTCTAGATTGGTGTGTTTATAGTCTGATGGGTGTGTGCTTCTAGGCTTTCTCCAGTTAGTAGATTGTAAATTCCTTGAGGATTGGCACTGTGTTTTGTTTGTTTAGCACCCGTTATTGTGTTTTGTACAAAGATGGCTTTTAGCAAATGATATTGGCTGACTGGTTGGTGTCCAATTTTTTTGTTGGAAATCTTAATAAAGCTTCCTCTTGAGTGACTTGACTCTCTCTTGACCTCCTTTTCTGCCCCAGAAATATTAATAGTTTTTTTTCCCTGGTGCCTCTCTTACTCAAATGACCTCCATGCTTTAGCTTTCTACACCTCAGGGCAAAGGTGAGGTCGTGAAATTGATCTTGCCTTTTTATTTGGTCATGGGCTTAGAGAAGCTTTTCTGTTTATTTCTGGATCCAACTAAATATTTATGCTGGATATAAATTGAAACTGTGAGAGGATAGTAAAAGGTCTGAGCAGAAAGGATCAAGAAGGTATCACATTGGAGAGACAGTGAAATTAGACTTCTGATTTGTATTAGGATCCTTAAGTTATGTAAGATTTAAAAATGACCTTTTTTTTTTAAAAAACAGATTGTGCAGCTGTACTGTCTAGTCGCTGTACTACTCTGCTTAAAAGACCTGCAGAATTCACTTTTTGTGTCTCTCTTATTACCTGTTCTCTGATGGTTCTTGGAAGGGTCAGAAATGAAAGTGTCCTATTCATTCTTTTCTCCTATCCTGTTTCCTTTTTCCAGACTACCAAGCCAGTCGGGAGGAGACTGCTTCATATTACAGTTGCCCAGAAGCATTGCTGGAAGCTCAGGTAATAAAAATGGGCATCTCTTTGGGTTCTTTGCAGAATAGCATCTGTGTATAAGAATAGGAAAACTGAAGAGAACCCAATATTATAGCTCCTCATCCTTCAAGAATATATCCTGAAGGTTGAAAGTTAATTGGGAGAAATAGGTAACAAACTTCATAAGAAGGGTTTCAGGCCAAAAATGCTTGTGAAAGGTGATTAAAGAAAAAAAAGAGAAAAGAGAAAGCTTTTTTCTTAGTACTACACTGTCCAATGAAATGAGAAAATAGGCCTATGATTCTAAAGGGGGACTAGCATTTTAGGAAGTGAGTTTACAACAACATATTTGAAAGTTCCAGGAAAAGGAACCATTGACAACCTCATGCAAAGAAAGGAGAGGGAAGAGAATCTAGAAAACAGATGGTAAGATATTGCTGACCCAAAATTGGGGGGTAGTCAAGTGGAGGAAAAAAATTGCTCTTACCTGAATGGAAACTAGAGATTCTTTTAGCCCAGAGGGCAGATTGGGCCACCTTTTGAGGATGAAGAGAAGCAAATATAAGTTATATATGGAACCAATTACTGAATATGGGGGCTTGAGTTGCTCTGAGTCATAATGGGGAATGACAGTTTTTTTAGAACTGAGTTGATGGCATCTGAAAGTTAACTTGGGAACTTTTGGATAAGGAGAAAAAAAGGTGACAATGAGGCAAGTAGGTTAGAAGACCTAGGGAGTGGTGACAGTGGGGTGAGTGATCCCAGACAGGAGAGTTTAGCCAGGCGGGGGTGGGGATGGGTGAAGTCATAAACCAAATAAGAGAAGGCATAGGAAGTGAGGATGAGATCATAGGATCAAGAGAGGGAGATGACACATTAGTCCATGATAGCAGAAAGGAGAGAGATTTAAGGAAAGAGGGTCAGCAGGAAAGATTCTGTGTTGAAGTCCCCACTGGAGGGGACTCTGAGAGCCGTGAACAATCAGGGTCGTGGTCAGAGATGTGACTGTAATGAAGCTGTTGGTCTCTTCAGAGGAGTGGTGCCCACAGATTATTTATGTTTCAGCTAACTCTTTTCCTCTTAGCTCTTTTTGCTTTGTGGTTTTTCTGTATGTCCTGGCTAGGCCAGGGAGGGTAGTCCCTCTTGCTGTTTATTTGTCCTTTTGTCATATTTCCTTGGCATGCTCAGACCTTGCTCTTTGTTCCCTTCACTTATGACTCTCCTCTCTCACAGACTTCCCTGAGCACAGGCCCTGCTACTTTCTTCTGCTTGGTGAACCATTCCATTGTTTGCATGTGGAGCCCACCCCCAGGTTATTTCTCTGTGCCTTTGATTTGTTCCCCAGCAGATGTGGGTGCCCCAGTCAACAGTGGAAGGGGGTACAAGGAAATCACAGAGAACTCTGTTCTGATGTCCCCAGAAGCAAGCCGACCCCCTCCGGGCTCTGGGAATACTACAAAGCAATATGAAACCTGTTCATGAGAGGAGTCAGGAATGCCTTCCACCAAAGAAACGAGACCTCCCTGTGACCAGCGAGGATATGGGGAGGACCACCAGCTGCTCAACCAACCACGCACCCTCTGGCGATGCCTCTGATTGGTGTCGGGGGGTAGTGGCGACTGGGCAGACCCAGGCAGGAGGAAGACAGAGTGTTGGTAGTGATGGAGTGGAGGCCATCACTGGTCTGACAGTGGACCAATATGGTATGCTGTACAAGGTGGCCGTGCCACCAGCCACATTTTCCCCAACTGGCCTCCATCCTGTGGTGAACATGAGCCCTCTGCCCTCTGCCTTTAATGTAGCATCATCACTGATTCAACATCCAGGAATCCACTATCCCCCCATCCATTATGCCCAGCTTCCCCCCACTTCTCTGCAGTTTATTGGATCTCCTTACACTATGCCCTATGCCATGCCACCCAATTTTCTCCCTAGTCCTCTGCTCTCCCCTTCTGCCAACCTCACAACCTCTCATGTTCCTCACTTTGTGCCATATGCCTCACTCCTGGCAGAAGGGGCTACCCCTCCCCCCCAGACCACATCTCCAGCCCACACTTTCAACAAAGTCCCTGCTGCCACTTCCCCACCAGGTCAGCTGCAGCATCACTCAGGCACTCAGCCAGTGGACCTCACTCCAGGCCGGGTGCCCATTTACTATCAGATGTCTCGGCTTCCCCCTGGGTATACAACACATGAAATCCCTCCAGCAGGAGCAAGCCCAGATTCTGCCCCTGCACTACATGAGGTCCAGCCCGTTCCAGATGTAACTACTCCCAATGGAGGGCAGAGACAAATGGAACGGAACATGGTAAGACAAGAAAGTGAAGCCATGGACCCCCCCGGCAACAAGGATGATGGCCAGGGATTAGGAACAGTGGTGGAATGTGTGGTGGACGGACAGTTGTTTTCAGGTTCTCAGACTCCACGGATGGAGGTGGCGGTGCCGGCACACCGAGGGACTCCAGATACTGACCTAGAGGTCCAGAGAGTGGTTGGAACTTTAGTGTCTCAGGACTATCGAGTGATGGCAACTCAGAGGAAAGATGAGCCCAGCCCCCTTAATCTGTCCCATCATGCCCCTGATCATCAGAGTGAGGTGAGAGGGCTGGCTAGGAACCCAGTAGAAATGACAGAGAAGAGCCAGGCCCAGGGCCTCTACACCCCGTCTCCTCAAGAGCTGACAAAACATAGACCTTTACCCAAAGCAATGGTTATAGCCAATGGCAATTTGGTGCCCATTGGTACTGAGCAGGGCCTGCTGTCCATGGGGTCAGAAATCCTGGTGACATCAAGTCTGGATATGCAGGTTCGAGCCACTTTCCCAAACAAGGAGCCAACCCCACCGCCTAGCACCTCTTCCCACTTGCCCTCTCACTTCATGAAAGGTGCCATTATCCAGTTGGCCACAGGAGAGCTGAAGCGGGTTGAGGATCTACAGACCCAGGACTTTGTGCGCAGCGCAGAGGTGAGCGGGGGACTGAAGATTGACTCCAGCACCGTGGTAGACATTCAGGAGAGCCAGTGGCCTGGCTTTGTCATGCTGCATTTTGTGGTCGGGGAGCAACAGAGCAAAGTAAGCATCGATGTGCCCCCTGAACACCCTTTCTTTGTGTATGGCCAGGGCTGGTCCTCCTGCAGCCCTGGGCGGACAGCACAGCTCTTCTCTCTGCCTTGCCACCGGCTACAGGTGGGAGATGTTTGCATCTCTATCAGTTTACAGAGCTTGAATAGTAACTCGGTTTCTCAGGCTGGCTTCCCTCCCCCAGACCAGTTGGGTCTCTCCCAAGAGAGGCCTGAGAGGACAGTCTTGGGATCCCGAGAGTCATCTGACAGTGACAGGAAGAGCCAGCCTTCAGGAGAGGGGGCATTGGCTCAGAGCTCCCACACAGTGGAACCCTCCCAGCCTGAGCCTGGTGCTCAGTCCTGCTGGCCAGCCACGGGCTTCCAAAGATACAGTGTGCCGGGGGAGGAAGCACGGGCCACTCTGCTCCGTCCCTCTTTCATTCCACAGGAGGTGAAACTTTCCATTGAAGGGCGTTCTAATGCAGGAAAATGAACTCTTCCCCCACACCAGGACCGGAGTTTGAGTCCAGAGCTGAGTCTCACCGTGAGCAGGTGGAGAAATTTGCACACTCTGAGTAGTTAATCCACTTTCTTAGCCATGGGAATTTGGGGAGGGAGGAGAGAGACATCAGCCTCATGCTCTAGGGTTTGTAATGTTTAGCAACCCTTGGCATCCTTCCGGGATGGCTCCAGAAAATGCTTAGATTGGGAACTGAGGGTGGGAGAGGGCGGAGGTGCTGGCCTAGGCTTGGGAAGCATATGGCATATCCCAGGCACTGGCGCCCCCGTGTCCTCCTCTCCCCTTGCCCAGTCCCTGCATGAAAGAGGTCCAAGCATCAGGAGCAGGGGGCAGAGGGAGGGCCACAAGTAAGAGCCAAAAACTATGATCCACACACAGCTTAGAGTAGCAGCAGTTAAAACTGTCTGGAGTTTTTTCTTTTCTCTTTTGGGGGTGGGGGAAGGGGAGATCCCCCTCTTTGGAATAAGGGGCTCCTATCCCAGAGCCCTTCATTTGAGAGATGTGCACTTTAAAGGGTAATTTTGTTACAGGTGGTCATCTTTGGGTTTGTGGGCAAGGAACACATTCTCTACAGGCTTGTGTTTAGGCCTCATCACCTTCCTCCTCCCCCATCCCTTTTCACAAGGCATACAGTGACTTTCAGGGCTGGAGAGAAATTAAGCACCTCTAGGATCAAGAATGAAGGGATTGCTAAGAATCCAGACTGTGGCAGACAGCTGGTGGCTGGCGGATATTGGAGGAAAGAGCTATTAGGGAAATAGATGGAACTTAGGGGAATGCATGTGTCTCAACAAAGTCCAGCCTGCTGAGATCGTTTATGATTAGCTCAAAGTCATACGAATTCCTAAATCAGTAACGGAGAGTCTTTGAAAAATTAGTGTACCATTGCTTTCCTTAGACACCTGCACTCCCTCTCCTTTTCTCTGCTGATGTGCCCAAGTGCCTGCACGTCTCCATCTCTGTACTATCCTTCAGCAGAGTTGTTCCATTTGGGCCTCTTCCCAGGCTCTGCTGACCGTGAGGTCAGCATCTATAAAACTTTTATCTATCCCTACTAAGTCGCAGTAATTTTCCAGGGACTCTGGGTTTCCCCTCCGACTGTCATTTACTTTCCTTTCCATTTCCAAAATCCCTTGGGAATCCTTGGGCATCATGTCTGTGCTCTTTCTGCTGCTGAGCAGCCAAGACAGATACCATCCCCCAGATTGGTGGCGATGCCGAAGGCTGGAATTGCCAAGACTCGCTGGCATCATCCATTATGACCCCACTGTCTCATCCGGTGTTCGGGCTTCCTCTCGCCATCCTTCACACTAATGAGGAAGGGCTTTAAAATTGAGGGTTAATTCTCTTGATCCACATATCCTAATACCCAGTGTCCTCTGGCTTCTCTTTTGGGGCAAGTTCCTCATGGAATGGCATTTTTTAAAATACAGGTATTCTTGCTTGGCCTCCTCGCATTTTGGAAGCCCCGGGTTGTTATGCCCACAACTTGTAGCTTCAGCCAGGCCTGTGGGATTCTGGAATGTTGAGAGCCAGGCTCTTCCATGAGCCACCAGAAGGTGGATGAGTTTATTTTAGTTTCTTCGAGGTAACTCAGGGCAGTGTCACCTAACTCTGCTTTAGCTTCTCCCTGGTTATAGATTCCAACTCTGACCAGGAGTTAGCATGTGTTTTGTGGAAATGGCTCGCCTCAGGATCGAGAGTCCATGAACTCCCAAGGGCTGACCTCAGCTTTTTCTCTTAGTGACATTAGGCAAGTTCTGTGACGCTTCTGTCTCACTTTCTCCCCAACTGCCAAATGGGGATGAATATTACCTACCTCCCGGGGGATGTTCTGAAAACGGCCAGCCAGAGAGAACACAGGAGGAGAGAGGGACTGAAGCCTTGACTTGTTTGCCGCCAGTCTTGTACTCCGGAGGTTCATTTTGTGATAGTAGCTCTCTGGTCACTTTGTAAAGCCCCATGTGCCAGACTACCAGACTGGACCCCAGTTCCTTGAGTTGCTAGCTCTGATAACCAAATGCCAACTGTATCTGATGAACACTGAACCTTGGTAGTGCATTCGAGATCTTTCCGTGCTTCCTTTCTCACCCTCGGTCTCCCCACATGCTGCTTTTCCTCGTTCGTTTGCTTAAGTTGGGGCCTGGAGGTGGTCTAATGAATTCTCTCTGATCACTAAGCCTTGGGAGAAGACACTCATTTCTGATCATTCTGAGTAGATGGCATTTAGCAAATAACTGTTTGCACAGGTTTCTCTGTAGTAGCTTTCTTCATTGGAAAGCTGATCAGTATAGTACAATGCCATGCAGGCAGGGTATGCCTAAGAAGTCATTATTGGTCATCAGCTGTAGCTCCCTCCATTAAGAGAGGTGGAAACAAAGCCTGCCCCTCCCCTAGAGACAGGCAGGTTCCTGCGTGGTTTGGACCTGCTTTATTCAGAACAGCCACTTTCACTTCCAGAAGAAGGGGTCATTTTTTGTGCACCTTCTGCTCCTCTGCCTTGCCCTCTCTGCTGCTGCTGCTGTCCCGTTTCTGTCTGCTCCTGTGTGAAGCTGCGCCCTGTTAGCTGTACAGTACCTAGCACAGTGCCATGCACACACCACGTATTACTTGATTTTGATGAGCTGCTCGGGGGTCTTGGAGAAGAACGGTCTCGTGAGTCCTTTCCAGGCCTTTGCTCTATAGATATCATTCTGAGCTGCTGAGGCGTCTTCTGTCCTAGCTGCTGTGATGTATCTATTCTTCCTGTCAGACTGTGGCATTGGGTACGAGAGAGAACCTGTGTGCAGTAGGAATTGAAGGAGCAGCAATTTTGAAAGGAAGGAGGTTATCCCTGGGGTTGAGAACGGGTAGAAGGACTGGAGGACCAGAGGCCCCAAGTTGGCTTGTGGGGGAGGAGGGAGGATGGTTCCAAGCGCTGCTGTGATGGGCGGCGCGCTCCTCCACGTGTAGAGAAGCCGTTATCATCTTGGGAGGAGAACGTTAAGTTACAGGAGGATGGCCCACCACCGTCCCTCCCTTTGGATGCCCAGCGCTCCTTTCTGAAACCTCAGGCCTGAGCTGCCTGGCCCTTTCCAAAGCACAAGAGGCACCAAGCTGGCTTCGCCAGAGCCGCTGCCACGCTCCTGACCCCGGCTGGTCCCGGTGCCCCCGAGCGCTGCTTTGTCACGGAGGCGGGCTGCCCGTGGCACCTGCCTGTCGCTTCCTTCCTGCTTCGCTGCTTTCTCACCAGGCCTTTCTGTCCCCTCGGCCAAATATTTTAAACTCAGGCTATGGAGGAAACCGTGGTGCCCTGTCTTTGCCCAGGTTATGCCAAGGTCACTAACAGAGTTGTCCATTTTGTCCAGTTAAAAAAGGGATGTCAGGAATAATTTCAGGATGAGCGAATCCCAGAGAAGGTTGGCTCAGGTACTTGTCATCAGACTCATAGCTCTAAGCATCTTTTCCCTGTTTGCCTTTAGGAGAAATAAGTTGGTTATGGGTGCAGTTAGGTTCTCTTCTGTTGACTTCTTAACCTTTCTGATTTTTTTAGTGGCCTGATTTTGAAGGTGATAAAGGGGAGTCAGAAGCTAAGGCCTGCATCCCTGTCCTCAGAGGCCTCTCTCCTACCAGACCCTTAGAGCCAGCCTAGTGGTGGGAGAGGGCCGAAGCCCTCTAGTCTTCAGAGGCAGTTTGGTTACATTTTTACCAACATGAAGACTTTGAGGGTAGCAGAAAACCCTTCAGGATGTACAGAGTGCAGAATGCTATGGCCTAACCACGCTAGACAGCAGGCATATTGAGAAGAGTTGGGAGATCTTGCTGGAGTGGTTACAAGTGCCCTGAGGCCATTGGAGAAAAGACTACAAAGTGAACTGACCTTGGAGAGCCTTGAAGGATTGGTTAAAAATGGCAAGAGTGAGGGCCAGAGTTTTAGGGAGACTTCATGGCCCCCCCCAGGGGAGTGCCTATTCACACTGAAGCTGCAATACTTTCCAGATGAGAAAAACTGTAGTCACAAACACTACAACTGGAGGACTGACCCCTGCTCAGATTGGATGGGGATGAGAGCCCACTGGGACTTTGCGGGGAGGCCCGCACCACTCATTTCCCTGGGCTTGGGCAGGCCTCTCTCCTTATGCAATAATAAAACGAGCATATGGGTCTGTAGTTGGCAGCTGCTCTGAGTCGCCTCTAGAATTGGTCTGTGGCCCAGTGGAGCCAGGGCTCTTCTCACCTGCAGGCTGTGCGGGGCACCTGCAACAGGAGGGGACGAGGGTGCAGTTTGCCTTGCTGAGCTTCCCTAGCCGGAGCAGTTGTAATTAAATGCACTTTTCACACTAAAAGGTTTTTTTTGTTTTTTCTCACCTTAAACCCAGATTCTCCCTGGTAGATAGAGAACAAGTCCCTGTAATCCCAGAGCCGTGTCAGCTGCAACCCCCAGCAGTGACAATGGCCTCGTGTCGGGTCCCTGCCTGCAGTGTGTATGGCAGGGGCCCTTGTGCCTTTACTCGATGTCAAACCCACAAGCATTTGCATCTTTCTGGCTGTTGTAGGGACTGAGATTTCTTCAGTGGAAGCTGACCAGGTGGTTTTGAAACTACCTAAAAAGGGAGTTTGCAGTGAGGTGGAGCAACAGGGTGTGAGTGAGCGGACCCTCAGCCTCCTCGACACCCTGTGCCGCATTGAGAACATGTATAATGTTGGGGAGAGGATCGTAGCACATCTGGAGTATTATCACAGGGCCGGTCCCCAGCAACCTTCCCAGTCACACAGGGTCCCCTGTACATCACATCCCAGCTGCAAAAGGACAGCACCTTAAGGGGGTGGGGGGTGAGGCGGGGATGAAGACAAAATAGAGAGGGGAAGGAAGGGAATGTTATCCAGGACGAAGAGAAGGCCATACCTGGAGAGGACCTGGTGGATCTGTTTTAGGTAGGAGTTCCCTGTAGATAAATTACCGATCCCTCAACTATAATCCCCATTATGTAATGGCTGAATTAACATGTAACCAACTGCATTGTATCTAAAGCCTTAGAACTAGTCAGGTGCTCCCCCCACCCAATACTGTTTCTTACCCTCTAATCCTACCTGATCTTTAACAAAGCATTAATAATTCTAAGGATAATCTCTATTTTGTTGTGCTTTTTTGTAACTGTTTTAAATAAATCAATTTGTACTGTATATTTGTACCTTTTGTGAGATCCTTTTTGCTGTTTTACCATTTTAAGTCTCTGTACTTGGCTACACAGATTGTATTTTTATTGTTAATGCTCTTCTTATGGATAACCTGCATTTAACTTGTGGACTATGTAAACACAGTATATATCAATATCTCTATATATCTATATATCTCTATATAAACTAATAGCTTTTCTTTTTGGTGTTTGCGCCTCCTTCCTGTCTTAGCCCCAGGTCGTGGGGGGCACCCTCTTGTCTGTGGTTTCCCAGAGCTCTAAGCAGATAGTTCTGGAATCTGTGCTGTCTGCTGACGAGTTCCGATGAAGACCCCACAGCTTGGCTCTTGCCTTAGGGAACACTCATAGCTGCAGGGAACCGTGGGGGTATTTGCTGCTCTTCCTTTCACCTATGCCTCTAGCTGTCAGTCACTAGTACTATCTCTAACATGGACTCTTGCTCCAGTAATAGTTAAAGGGATTTGTCTAACAGAAGTACACTGTTAGGAGCAGGCAGCCCCTCAGCAGGTGCTGAGGTGAGCAGGGTGGGAGGCCGGTGGATGTACACCCTGATCTCCAGGTTTGCAGTCTATTTCTGGCTACCTCACGGCATCATTCTAGAAAGTCATAGTATCTTGACTTGTTTTCACATCTGTAAAATGAGAACAATTCAAACAAAGTGCAGAAAACATCAACTAAAAGGATAAACATCTGATCCCTTCCTTGCTAACCAAAGGCAGAACAAAACAGGACTGAGCGGGCATGATGGGGAGAAGGCATAGCCCTGGGCAGAACACTGCAGGCAGCTCTGTTATGAAGGATGAAACGACTTAAGGAATCATTTTCCTTGTTATGACTAAGAGAGTGGTCTGGGTTCCTGGCAGAGTTCATCTGACTACAACTGAACTAGGCCACTTCCTTTTGAAAGACCTTAAACTATAATTATCTAAACTGCAGACTCCCTCTGGGCTAACCAAGAATGCTTTGGCCTTTGCTCTGTGCTGCTGTATGAACTTTCAGCACCTTGGCTTGGCAGCTCTGTTGGGAGGGTCGTCTTGGCCCCAGCACTGACCACTGGGGGGCCTGTGTGCTCCAATAACCAACTGTGTATTTTCCTAGATGGGTTTTGGTCCTCCACCTCCAGCTCTCCGAAGTTACTCAGGCGATGGATTAAAGCCTTAGTTCCTTACTAATAGAGACCTATGATTGCAACTGTTTGGGAAAGCACATTCCTAAATAGGACTGCTGCTTGGGAGAATACATTAAGGCACTGGCAAGTGGAAGACAGCCTGGGAGCAGCAGTTGGCACCTGGCCCAGCACAGCACCACCTCCTCCCCTAGAGTAGCAGCAGACCTGACCCACATTTTCCATTAGCTCAAGAAACGGCTCTCTGTATTCTGACTGGAAAGAAAGCATTGGCCAGGGTTAAATGGCTGCCCCAGTATCATAGGGATAGTCTTATCAGCTTTTATTATGGTCAGTGAAGCCTCCCCTCAATCAGCAGTCCCTTTTCTTTTATGGCCAAATCTGGTTGGTTCTCCTGTTTTACTTTCAGTACCTCAAGTGCTGCATCTTGACACACAGCCCCCTCCTCCTTGGGAGAAGAGTCAAGAAAACAGGCTGCTGTTTCCGAGACTCTCTTAAACACACCAGCATGCTCTACCTTATCAGCCTAGAATTAAGCTGACACAAAAGTGTTGAAGGGACTTAGTAAAGATAAAATTAATTTATTTGCCCTTCTGAAGTCAGGGCATTACCTAGCTTGCAGAGCACTAATCATGTCCTGCAACCACGGCTTGGGAATCTAGTTGTCTGGAGTGCCTGCCCCCTCCGGGGCCTCCTAAGCCAGCCACCTCTTTGTCCCCATTCTCCTCCAGCATGCAAGGGAAGCTTCGGTGCACATGTGATGGCATGAGCTAAGCCGGGTCCAAACCCAGGAGCCTCCCCGGCAGTGGGGATGGAGGCTTGTAGCAGGCAGAGGACTGGTCCGTATTGGCCAGCATGGACCTGGTCTGGTCAGTGCAGAGCTGCTGTTCTGCTCCTCGAAGGCCACCTTGCCCAGAAGCTGACTCTCCAGCTCTACACTGCCCACTGGCAACTGAAAGAAGCTCATCTCAGCTGCCAAAGCTGCCACGGCAGAGGGGTCCTGACCGAATTGAGCTCGCAACATCATGTCCATTTTCTCCAGCCGCCGCTTTAGCCGCTTGGCTTCGCGCTCCCGGATAAGCCGGGCCTGCCGCTTCTCCGGAGTTTCGTTGGCGCGTTTGAGTCTCATGGCTTCTCGGGTCCCGCTGCAGGCGGCGTGCCCGCTGCTCATCCGTCTCCTGCAGGCGCTGCAGACGCTTGGCCTCCCGGTCTCGCATGCGCCTCACCTCCCGTTCCTCAGGAGTCTCGTTGTCCCTCCTGCTCTTCTTGGCCGTGCGCTCACGTTCCAGCCTCTGCAGCCGAACCTCTAGGGGCTCGTTCTGCCGCCGCAGAGCCCACTTGCGGACCCCAGGCGCCTGGGCTTCTAGCAGCTTGCGGTAGGCAGCGCAGTTGTTGCATACCAGTAGGATTCCAGCGGGGTACACGGGGGGACTGAAGGCAATGTCCTTCCCCTCTGCATTGGAGGGGCCTTCGCTGTGGTTGGGGGGTACAGATTCCATATTCAGTACTTCTGGAAGTTTTTCACTGAAAAGCAGAAGTGGGGAATAGTCAGTGACCTCTCAGCACAGCTTGGATTATAAAAAATCTGGTTCCTTGGGTGACTTAGGTGTTGGTCCTGCATTGATTCCTTGGAAATGCAGCACCCCTGGAGTTACCCTGCTTCCCATCAGGCCAGTGGCACCCATCTGTCTAGGTAGGATTCAGGCTGTACTAATGTTGAGGGGAAGAGCACCAAATATGCCAGTCCAAATGGTTTTGGTATACATACAGTGACCACCAAAACCAAAAAAGCCCTTCAGCCCCTCTGGACTCCTCTCGTCATTCTTTTTTTTTTTTTAACTAATACATTTTTAGTTTTCGACATTTGTTTTTATAAGATTTTGAGTTCTAACCCCCCCCCCCGATGGCATGCAATCTGATAAAGACTATACATGTATGATCATATTAAACATATTTCCACATTAGTCATGTTGTAAAGAAAAATCAGAACCAAAGGGAAAAACCATGTCTTGTCATTCCTGACTAGGCTGAAAGTCTGTACTATGGATCAAATGCTTAGAATTCTAAAGTTCAGTGAAGCTTGAATCACAGTCCCAGGAATGAACCCTGCCATGAAGCAAGGCAAGGCACTTGCCCAGTGTACTACACCCAGCCTCCCCTTCCCTTTGGCATTGACTGGGATGAAGATCAAGAGCCTTTGGAAAAGGTCAGACAGACCTGACAATGAAGCCCAACAGGGCTAGGCTGTCAAGATCACATACTACTGTTTTTAAGCACTGCTAAAGCAGTGGAGACGGAGTCCTAAGCACTGGCCATCCTTCCAAAGGCCTGGCTGCTTCTCTTCCCATCTGTTATCATGAATAACTCTTACTTAAGACCTTTTCCAGTTGGTAGTACCAGATGGGAGAGTGAAATTGGGATAGCATTTCTCCTCAAACCAAAATGAGTGAAGTTATTATATGCTATTACCAATTCTGTTTCCAAAAGCACATGGGTCAGTGAGCTCTGTTTGCATTGTCTGTCTCCATTTTGGCAAGGAGCAGCTCTGGGAAAACAGACCTTCCTACAACTTGTTCCCCACATGATGAAGCTGAACATAAAGCTGACCTGTTGAAGGTGGCATGGCTGGTGAAGCGGGCTCCACACACTGCGCAGTTGGACCGCTGGTCCTCAGAGTGGATGAGGAGGTGGCGGCCTAGGGACCCTGGGGAGCTGAGGGCGCGGCCACACACGGGGCACACATAACTCTTGGCACTCACCACTGCGGCAGTGTGCTGCAAAAGACAACCCTCGTGTCAACCAATTACTCTCTCACACACACCATCTCCAAGCCATCACCACCACCATGTAAACTACCCGCCGGGCAAAGGAATAATTTCTTAGTTCTTTCCTCTTATAGTTGGAACAGGAGACTCTAAGCTATTCTCTGCATAACTCCTGTAGGAATAAATATTTGTGCTTTATAGAGCTCTTGGCCTGCCTCTCTTGCTGGTCTAGGTTCTGACTCTCCTGAGAAATAGTGAGATAACTGGTTTTAACTATGGAGTCTGAACCAGAATACTTTTCAGGATCTCTCTTTGTGGACAGTATAGTGGGAGGGCTTTCAAGTGAAAGTTAAAAGTAACGAAGAAATAAGGAAATAGGAGACAACAGGAGGGAAATAGGCAAAAAGAGGAGGCTATGTGTTAGTGGGAATATGAGCTTAAATGCCTGTACTTCTGAAAAGATCATTGGAAATAGCTTATGCTCAAGATATATCCATTCTTGCAATGCAAAGACCTTCACAGTAGAGTCTAGGCTAACAAATAGGAGGGTTATCTTGTCAGAAACTATTATAAAAGTACAGGGATTCTTGGGTTAGATCAGAATATGCAAGTCCCACCCCCGTCCTCCAATCCTGCAGGATTATAATTTTCCCCCAATACTTCAGAAACATTAAGGTTACTTTTTTTCTTTTAAATTGAAGCTTTATTCATCATTAACAGATACTGGTTTTTATTTCATGTTTGAAAGATTCATTAAATAATTTTAATAGGAATAATGATAATTTCCCCAGTGTCTCCACCTGGGGGCTCAAATCATGTCATCCAATATATACCATTCATTCTCTCCAAAGTGCTATGCATTTAACAGGGAACAGAAATTAACCTCATTTTCCTGAAGAGGGAACTGAGTCCCCAGCAAGGCAATTAACCCAAAGTCAAAGACCAAGGTTAAGATGACATGTAGGGCTGGAAAGGAGTTAAATCATTCATTACTCAGGGTTCAAAAGAGGGTGTACAGCTTCTGTCAGACTCTATACCTGGTATACATGAGCAATGAGTTGTTCTCGGCTACCACAGTCCAACTGGCAAAGGGGACACTGACAGAGGCCAAGCATGGGGTCAGAATTCAGATGTTCAGAGACCTATAAACAAGCAAAACTTAATTAAAAATATAAAAGGCAAGTACACGGATGCTCAATTCAGCTGTTCCTGAGCCCAGAGTGTCTATTACTAATTTCTTCCTCTTTTCCCACCCCCTTCACAGGGCATAAGGATAAGGAAAAAAAAAAGAACAAAAACTGAGTCTCCATCTCATCCTCCTCTTCTCTCTGCAGACACAGTTAAGGAGAAGATAGTTAAATTAGTCTCCATTTCCATTCTCCTTACATGTCCTGACAGGAATGAACAGTGTGTTATCTCCTTTCCCTACTATATTTTTTGGGGAGGACTAGTCATGTAACTCCCTTCTGTGCATGTTTTTTGGGTGCCATCCTTAAAAGAGGTAACTGGAAAAGAGAGCTCCTTGGGTAGCAAATTCTTGTTTTCTTTTGTACACATGAACAGAGATTAGGGAGGGGAGGAAGGGAGTGGAGGCTGGGAAGCAGAAGGCCACTGGACAGAGACGGTTTTGTTGTTTTGGTAGGGGCCAAGGAATAGTCAAGAGAGGGGGCATCCAACCCAAGTGAAGGGTGGTCATCCTGTGGGCACTTTGTCACTTGCCTCGTGGTCCCCTATCACCTCATTCCCTCCAACACTCTGCTCTGCATTCTCTAACTCCTTTTTCACTTTCACCATCCCGCCATCCTCCTCGGATGTGTGGGAAGAGACTTCGTCTTGTGTGGTCTCCTCTTCGTCCCCCTCACTGTCGCCTGGAAGACACAAACCAGCCACTTAGTCCGACTCCAGCAGGATTCAGCCCTGAGCTTCCTGCTACACAAACTCACGGCTGTGTGTGCAGGCATGTTAGACAGCACATATCACGTGAAGTACCCTGGGGCTACAGCTGTGGTGTAGGAGGCTATACGCAGACAGAAAACGGGTGGGGTTGGAAAATGGTCATGGATCCCTGCCACGGAAACCCCCATGGGTCCCCATGCATTCATTTCACACTCTCAATCAAACCTCCCCACACAAGTCACACACTGTTCCCTCCCCCGGCATCACCTCCAGGCTCCGTACACTCACCCCCAACATCCCTCACCGACTCTAAGCATTCAGCCCAGTTGTTACTCCTTCTCTGCCCAAGGTCAGGACCCCAACACACCTCCCTCCCCCGGCTGTGGCAGCCCCAGAGACACCAGCAGGCTCTTTCCCTCGGTCGATGAAGGTGACTCTACCAGAGGAGAGGGTGACTTGGTAAATGATAATGACGTCACTTTAGGGAAGATGCTGCTCGCTACTCTGCAGTAATGGCGGCATGGCTGCCAGCCAGGAGCAGTGTGAGCTTGGGTCTGCACCCATAATTTTCCTAATTTTTTAACCAGGTGAATCCCTGAAGAGCTGACTGGAAAGAACAGGCCATATTTCAATTAAGGACAAAGTATAATTCCTGATAACTGAAGCTGGGTTTGGTTTGCTTTTAGTTATTAAGGAAGATGAATTAGATTAGACCAAAGCAGCTGAAAGGTCCCTAGCCTCCATCCCAAGAGGGTGAGCAGCCAAAGCAAAACTGTAAGACCCCACGTCCTTCCCTACCCCAGCTATGGGTTGATTTCCAGGCCTGACCATCAGCCCCGAAGAAGAGGACAGGCACCGCTTGGTTCTAGGTTCTAGGCATAGGCAATGGGAATGACTTTCATTGGCATGACACTTCCTGTTTTCTGCCTCCATCCCCATACCTCTAAATCCTCTTTGGCTCCCCAGAGATCCAAGCACTACCATTATTGGTATCTTGCAAAAGTTACCCATTACCACTCTGTCACAGATGAAATCACATCCCTGGCAGAAGGATGGCTTCTGCTCGGCTTGTCCCAGCATTTGGGACATCACGCTCTGCACAAACTGCGCAGGTCTGGACAGAAGCTTGTGGAACTAAAGGGTGCCCCTAACTGTTAGAAAAAATAATATTGAACTGCAATGTGGGTCCCTCTAACTTCCATCCGAGACTACATGTTTGAAGCTACATGTTAACATTAGCTCTTTTCATTGGCTGATGGGCTGGGTTTGAACCCTGGGATTAATTCTATCTATCTGTCTGTCTGTCTGTCTGTCTATCTATCTATCTATGCTGAATTGAAGTACCTAGAGTTACATCCCTATCTTTATCTATCCAAAAGCTTCAGGCTTTGATAATGAAAGACTGGAACTCCTTTAATAAGCATGTGTTTTATAACCAGCTCTTTTTTGATGGAGGGGGAAAGGAGAACGGTGGCAGGTTACTTCTAAGTTTAGCTGAAAAGTCTTGATACAAGAGATTGTATTAATTTTTTTTTAAAGCCTGCCAAAAGAGAAACTCCATTTTTTTTTCTGGATGGAGTTCCCTTTTTAAAAACAAAAACCCCTCCAAGCTCACTATCTAGAAAAGAGAGCCATCTGTTTTTCATAACAAAGTGATTAGATTTTTCTAGATATTATCATGCCCAGTCATGCCTGTTATTAGAGACACAGGCTTGTCCACTCAGTATTCTGTCAGTGTTTGGGGGCATTATTAGGCATCTTCATAATTAATCCTTTCAACTTCCTCTCTAGATTATAATGTCAGGTAAAAACTATTTTAATGGGGACTTCTTTTGTGCCTGGAGATGTCAAATTTGATCTCATTAAGGATAACTCCTATATCACACTGGACATTTAAATTCATACTACATTTTCCCCACCCCAAATTCTGTGAGGAGGAGGAGCCTCCCTCCTTTTAAGACCAGACCTGTGTTTTGATTGGGGGAAGCTATGCCAATGACTAGTTTTCAAGAAATGCCTCAGGCCCTGGCAGTTTACGTGATTTGTCAGGGCTGCAAAGTCAGGACGTGGCAGAGACAGAGTGTGAGCCCAGGCCTCCCTGACTCCAGGCTGGCTCTCTAGCTAATGCACCACAATGCCTCTCAAAGACTCCTGCTGCCTTTCATTAATTACAAAATATAAAGAGATACCCCAAAGATAGGGAACCTCTCCCCTCCACTTCCATGCCTGTTTGGACACGTATATCACACACACCAAAGATCTATGTGTGTCTAACACTGTGTCAGCCACTGTATACAGTGAGTGAGACATGATTTCAAACCTGGCCTAATGGAAGGTAAGCACATGCCTCTGACACACTAAGGCACCTTTTGTGAGCCTAACTCACGCCTCCTTTCGTCCTCACCCCCACGCATGCTCCCCACGGCACACACACTCTGACATTCCTCTCCCCATTGCCCTGAGTCATTACCAGAAGGTGCAGAACTCACTGCTACTGGAGGCCTGATCTCTCAGTTGCTGGATAGCTGGATGCTGATTGCCAAGATCTCCAGGAAAATCCGTTTTCATCATCGCCTGTCGGGCTTGCTCCTCCAGCCCAGCAAATACCTGTTCCCCTGGAGGTCACAAGGAAAAACAGTCAAGCTACCAGCTGGGGCAGCACATCTTCAGGGAGGCTGGCAGGAAGGTCAAATGTGAGCAGACAGGCTGCAAAGATCATTCATCTCCAAGTTAGGTTACTGCCTCCACTAGGCTTCTGGGAGCAGCTAACCTTCCTGAGCAGTAATAAAGGCCCTCTGAGCTACCTGTGGCCAACATCCCTAGAAAACATCACATACTCCCTTCCTTTACATCCTACTGACCTTGAGTTATTTCAAAGGGAATCAAGTGCAAAATAACAACTGCTTTCATTTGCAAACCTTCTGTTATGACTGGGGAAATTAAGGCAAGGGGATGGGAAGTAATCAGGCTAGAGCTAGGCCATTCAGTCTGGGGAGAACGATTCCTAACATGCATGCTTTATGGTATTCAAGTATGCAGGCAGAAAGCAAGCTAGACTATAAACTCCTGGCTGAGCACATACTCTCTAACCCACAGATCAAAGCTCCTTCTAATCCCCTCAAGTAACACATCCAGATACTGACCTTCCACCTCCCAAGCTCTTTTCCTCCAATATTTCTTCTTAAAGCCTAATGAATACAGCCAAAAGTCAATTAATTTCTGATTCAGTAATGGACACTCCCTGAACCTATTTCTACAAAAAGACCATTTATGCCTGAGACATGCCTTGAAGGGGCTGACCCAGACATATAACCTAGGGTTATATCCTAGGATCTCTTCATCCTCTTACTGATCTCTCAAAATCCAGGCTCCTCCTCCTGCTGCTTCAACACCTGGCTCCGAGTCTGATACATGCTAAGTATTTAATAAATGCCTGTGGACTAATTTCTGTTTAAAGAGACTGAGGCTCTACTCAGTACTGTAGGAGTTAACTTCTCCATGCTCTGCTCCTCATCCCCACGTGGCCCAGCAGGGAAGGGAAGGAAGAGTCTGGGGTTTTTTCCTAAGGTTATCATGATCTCAGACAAAATGGAAACTACAGCCATCATTCCCTAACCAGTGAGAGGTGGAGATGAGAAGCCCCAGTGAAACACCTCACAATAGGTGGAGCCTCTTCTGTCAGAGGAAAGGGAAGAAAAAGCCAGAGCTTAGGTTCCCAGTCATGTTCCCTGGATGGAGAAGGAGAAGGCATATGGATGACCTACCCATTCTGACCAGGATGACCTGGGAGATAGTAGAAGAGATATGCTAACTCCTCCTGCCCTAGACTACTGTATGGGAAAGGGCTTAAGGATTCTAAGCCTTAGAGTTATTACTACAATTAGGGGCAGCCTGGCCTGGAGTTAGGAAGACTGGAGTTGAGATTGGGCCTTAGACAGTCACTGTGTGACCCTGGGCAAGTCACTAACCTCTGCCTGCTTAGGCTTTCCTATCTATAAAACGGGCAATAAAATCACCTACCTCCCATGGTTGCTATGAAGGCAAATGATACAATAACTGTAAAGTGCTTAGCACAATGCCTGGCACATAGTATGTTAGTTATTATCATTATTTTATTACGCAGGAGGGTAGTCAGATTACTAATTCTTAGAGCAGATGGGGAGTCTTCTTTTGTGCAGATGCTGTCAGCTGACACCATTACTCATAACTGTCCCTGCTTCATTACTAAGAAGGGGGTTCAGGGCCCAGAGTAACAGTACAACAGAATCAACCAAGCATCAGTGACCACCAACTACCTCAGGCCCCTCTAGATACAAAGACAAAAATCAAGCAGGCCACACACTCAAGGGGCTTCTGTTCTTTAAGAAGAAAGAAAATGTATGTGTAGAAATCTCTATTTAGGCTTCCCTGGACTGTCACATGAGTCCCTAATGCAAAAAGTGAAGATCTGCTGTCCTCGACACAAGAGCCCAGGGACCTGACTTGCCCACAGCTGCTAGAGCCCAGAGATCATCTGGTCTAACCTCCTCCCTTTAGAGCCGAGGAAGCAAAGGCCCAGTAAGATAAAGGGAGTAGCTCAAGGTCACAGAGCAAGGAAGTGGAAGAACCAGGATGAAAATACCAATCTGACGCCTCACAGAAATGATGCCATAGGCCCCTCCAGCTTCCCATCGGGCCACAGCAAAGAGATTCTGCCTATGCATCCTGTAGGGCAGGGTGCCTCTGCTTAAAAACAAGTGGCAACAGACTGGTGTGACCCTGAAGGCCAAATTCTGGGCCACTAGACCCATGAGCAACAGAGAGTTCACAGAAAAACAAGAGGACAACCTTTGCAGCATCCTGACCATAGTAGCTGGTCCCTAAACTGAAGTAATAAGGAGTTTGTGAACTGTATGATTAGATTATGGCACCTGTGTCACTGCTGTCCACTGTTAAGTTCATTACATCCAAGGAAAATATAAACATTTTATAGTTACCTTTTCAAACAGTGGATAAGTACAGGGCTTCCTACTAAGAGATGGAACTTTACAGTTCAGCTAATTAGCACTAAGTGAGCTCAAAGGGCCTCATGCATTGCTATATTCCAAATGGAAAGAAGATGGGGAGCCAAGGGCACTCTCAAGAGTGGACAAGAATCCATTTTGCACAACTTCTCTTCCTCCAGGACTCTCTGACTGCTATCCTGGGCTAGCATACTTAAACAAATTAATTCTGCCACCCTTTGGTATCAATTTGTCAGGAAAAGTTTACATTCCTTTATCTTCTGGTCCTCCTGACCTAGGAAAAGAACCCAGGTAGACTGCATTCTTCAGAGATTTCACTATTTAAAATAAATAAGCAAATAAATCAGTCTACTCTTCCAGGCAAAGTACAGTGGAAAAGATTCTATAGTAGGAAGGTAAGACCTATGATTAACTTTAAAGAAAGTATTATTTATCCAAACACTCAATTCTACTATAAGGAGCCACACTTCTATATGAAAGTACTCGACTTGTTAAGGAAATGTCCAGCTACAGCTGAAATCTGAATAGATTACAGCAATAAATGTCAATGAATAATTATAGAATTGCCTATGATTATTTCCTCATTTTGAAACAGGACAGACTGATTCTGATTCTTTCTCCTTTACATAATACAAGACCACCTTATTGAAACATGGCTGTTTGGCCATTAATAGCTGAGAAAAAGGCACCTGGGGACCACAATAAGCTAGCATAATCTTACCTGTCCTTGCCCATGAAATGGAAATATTGTGGTTCTTGTCTGACAAAAGCTTTAGAGACTGGCTGATACTCAAGGCAAGGAAGGCTAAGGGCAATTGAGAAGTATGGGATGGAAGGTATTATATATAAAGTCAAAGATTTTAGGATTCCATTTCTTTTTCCTGTGATCCAGGTACTACAAAACTAGTCACTGTAACTAAATAAATGCCATTTTAGGCTTTTGTAAGACAGCAAAAACACATCCTAAGAAAAGAGGTGAGCCATGAAATGCGTAAGTCCCAGAAGCTGTCCATCTAGGGGCTCCATTCCCACTTCTTCCCACTTGAACAGTCCTGTAACACTGGAGACTGACCTCTCTCTGCTCTGTGTTAATAATGGCCCCTTACCTTACAGGGGCACTAACAGCGAAGGAAGGCAAAACACACAGTGCTCTTCAGCTGAAAGGGATAGTACATGATGGGTGCTTTAAGAGTCAAGGCTTTACAGAAAAACCTGGAAAGACTTATATGGTCTGATGCTAAGTGAAGTGAGCAGAACCAAGAGGACTTTGTACACAATAACAGCCACGTTATGCAATGACTAAGATTGTTAAACTGAACCTTTCTCAGCATTATGAGGATCTAAGACATTTCCAGAGGCCTCGGGATGGATAATGCTGTTCACATTCAAAGAAAGAACTATGGAAGTCGAATCGCTATTTTTTTTTTACCTTCTGTTGAGTTTTGTTTCATCTTTCTGATGGTTCCTCGTATTGGTTTTAATTTTTACTTACAACTTCACTAATGTGAAAATATGTTTAATGGGTATGTAAATGTAAAGCCTATATCAGATTGTGTGCTGTCTTGGGGAGGGTGGGGGGGAGGAAAAGGGAGAAAAATTTTCAACTCAAAAGCACATGGAAAAAATAAAAAAATTTAAATAAAAAAAAGGAAAAAAAAAGAGTCAAGGCTTTAGCCCTTTGATTAAGCTCCTTGAGGGCAGGGACTGTCTTTTGTCTCTTTTCATTTCCCCAGTGCATAGCACAGTGCTGGGCACATAGTAGGTGCTTACTAAATGCTGACTGACTTTGCAATAGGAAAGCAAGGATCTCTTTAAGATGAAAGTTTCATTTTTTTTAAAAGCAGTTTGCTCTATCTGAATACACTGCGAAGCTTCGGGAGATGACGTATTTGTAGCTGTCTTTCTAGATGCAGCTGTCAAGGACTAATGGGAGATCTGACACACACCTCAGCCTTTTAACATTTACCATGTCACTAAGATTTCCTCCAAGTTTTCATTCCAAAAGTTCTATATTCATTTCTTTCAAAAGTGAACTAGATATAGCACAGGAATCCCTCTAGAGAATTTGTTTTGAGAAGGAGGAAGAGGGGAAAAGAGGCAGAGGGCATGCATGTCAGAAATTGGGCAGCTTACAAAGCCCAGCACACTCTGAGTTCCTCTTCCCCCCCTCCCCCCAGCAGTGTCTGCAGAGCCTGAGCCAACAAATGCAGTCTGGCTACAGGAGCAGGGCGCTGGTGTTCCTCGGGGGCTTTGGGCCACGGCACAATGCTCTGTTTTCTTGGAATGCAGACCCAATGAAACCTAGTCATCGCTGCTTTCCTCTGCTGATGAACTCTGACTTGGAGCAAAGCTTCTGTAGCCTTCTCCTACTTCCTCGATCTTGAGTCTATTCTGATCACTTTTTTTTTTTGCTTTTAGGCAATTGGGGTTAAGTGACTTGCCCAGGGTCACACAGCTAGTAAGTGTCAAGTGTTTGGCCTGAAGCCAAATTTGAATTCAGGTCCTCCTGACTTCAGGGCTGGTGCTCTATTCACTGCACTACCTCGCTGCCCCCTACTCTGATCACTTTATCAGAGGATAAGGTAGACATACAGGATCAGATTCAATACAGTGAACTGGACCACTGCACATGCTGCCCCTCCCTTTCAGCCAGGCCGAAGAAGCATCAAAACCACCTACAGTCTGTCAACATTATTGTCAGGGCCAGCTCCATTGTACCACTGTTAAAGAAACAATCTTGGTGATCTGCCTCTTGATCATGCCAGGTAAATCCACCCTCTGAGAGTGTTTCCCTGTTCCCAACACCGGCTAGCCCCAGGACTTTCAGACCCACTTGGGACACCTGCTCTCCAGGAGCAGCTCCCAGCCCAAGAGTGGAAGGTCTTTGCAGAGGTGCCTGCTCTGAGTGCCATCCCCCACACCAGGCTCCAGTTACTCCCCTCTCTCACACAAAGGTCACTGGGCTCAGAGGCACCAAGGCAGCTGCAGATGTGCATGGTGCTGCCCTCCCCCACAGCTGGTCTGTGCATCTGTCTCCAGCCCCGAATACCAAGGCTCCCAGGATCTGGCTGACTAAAGCAAGAAGGGGCTGGAATGGACTTTAGTCTCCAGGGTAAAGGCCACAGTGTGTTATGCCACCCACATATTACTTACCAACTCCCTTTCATTCAGCCTGAGCAGTCTGTCTACATGGTGAGTGCTATTAGAAACTTCTCTGGTTGACCTACACCGAATCCCCTTAATCCACCAAAGAGGCCACTGCAACCCAGCCTGGCCCTGCCCTGCCCTGCCCTGGCCGTGTCTGCATCACTTAGCAACTTCCCTCCCTCGCCCAGCATCTGGCTCACAGTCCACACGCCAGATCACAGCAGCCAAAGCCACTCAATTCTCCTGCTCCTTCGCTGCCCTCTGAGAAGCGGCCACACACAGTTGCTTTGCCCCCCATTGCTAATTTACCTCTTCTCTTTCATCTTCATTTAATTCAACCAGCCACACCCACCTATATCCAGGAAAAATCTTGCACCAGAGAATTTCCACCTCCTCCACTCAACAATTTCTCTCTCTCTCAATACAAAATTTGTGCACAATTACTGCACAGCTTCCCTGTAACCTCAATCCCTTCCCCAGAAGCTCTCTCAAGCCTGACTCCATCAGCATTCTCTCCTTCTGAGAATGCCCCAATCCCCTTTCTTCAGGTCTATTTCCAACCAAACCTTCTTCCCTACTCACTGCACCCAGAGAGCCTCTCTCTTCCCCATACATCAGGGATCTGCTAGTCACCCTAACACAGAGTGTCACTCTTTCAAATTCTGTCATATTTTCTGGGTGAGGATCTCCAGTCAATACAGGGACCTTCCCCTTCATTCAATAAGTATTTATCGAGCATACAGCCCTGAGGAAAATTCCTTTTAAAAATCTGTTCCTTTGCTGTCCGGCCAGTCCTAGACACCAAACCGTATATCTACATATAAAACAATTCAGTAACAATGGCAAGCTGACATTTCTTGCCTGGAATATTGTAAGTCTCCTCCCTTCTTCAATCTGTTTTACCTGCTAGGAGGCAGTGTGGCAGGACAGAGAAGAGAGCTGGCCCAGAAGTCAGGAAGGTCTGAGCCGCCTTGCCTCTGACACATACAGGCCGCGTAGCCCTGAGCACTTAGTCAGAGACAGCTGGTGGCACCGTGGTTAGAGTGCTGGGCCTGAAGTCCCTGTTTGCCTCAGTTTCATCAACTGTAAAATGGGGATAATAATAGTACCTACTTCCTGGGTTGTTATGAGGATCAAATGAGATAAATTATAAAATTATAAAAAAAATTACTCAGCACAGTGCCTGGCACATAGTAGGTGCTCTATAAATGTTTCCCCCCACACATCCCTCTAAGACTACACATTGTGGAAGTGTTGACCTGCACTGGGGAAGGAGTTTCCCCACCAAAAGCTCCCTATGCCAATACAATCATAGGGAAAGTACCCCTTCCTCTCACTGTGGACAGAGTAATCTTCCTAAAACAACACTCTGCCCAGGTCACTCTTCTGCTCAAAGACTTTCAATAGCTATTCACTGCCTGTGGAATCGGCTCTCAATTTTCAGCATTCAGGTCTCTCTCTGATCACAGCCAAACCTCCCCCCTACCCCAACCTTGAGTTCCAATCCTTCATCAACCGAATTCTCTAGACAGTATCTAATCACTGTCCCTTAAGTAACCCACATCCATTTCCCACTCTGTGCTTTGGTCCGGCCTTACCTCCCCCTCTCCACTGATCTAATCACTACTCATTCTTCAGCACCTTTGCCTCTAGGAGGCAATTCACAGATGCTTCTTGCAGTCCCACCTGTCCAGGTAGCATCTTCTCCACCCCCACATCCCTAGTGCTCTTCGGTCCTTCCAGGTCCTGAAGGTATTACTGGCTGCATTCTTCCCTTTTAACAGTCAGCTGAGGCCAATGTTTGACATGTGGCCTATTCAGCTATAAGCTGCCTGAGCATTAGGACTATGACTTATTTGCTCTTTGTATGGACAGTGTCCATTTTAGGGCCTTGCACATAACACACGCTCAAGAAAATATGTGCTGTTGATGAAACTTCTTGTACTCCTCCCACCAGCAATTCTCGTATCTTCAAGCTCTGCCTTACCTCCCTCCACAAATTAAATCTAATGCTAACCACTGTCCTACTGACAACTCAGTTCCCTTTCCCAATCTGCTTTTTCTCCTTGGGTCCCAAGTTTTCAGAGACTCTAGAATAGGCTCCTTAGAACTAGGAAAGGCCTTAGAACTCATCTCCTCCAGACCCCTTCCTTTTTCTCATACTCACAGTGAACTTTATTTGGATTGGTCTGTTTCCGACGGGACATGTTTCCCTGGCCCCGTAGTTCTGGCCTCGTCCAGCTTCACCACTGGAAATGTTCCTGCCTGCTTGTAAGGCACTGACCTAGAGACAGTGACAACTGTCAGGAATTTCTGCCTCTGGGTATCACATAAATTTAAAAGGTAAAGGATTCTTAAAAACAGCCCCATGAAAACAGCATGAAATACCCCAGGTGCCAAGAGCCTATGTACCAAGAAATGAAATTACCCACAGAGAAACAGAAATGAACACATTCTCCAGCCCAGGACCAAGGTCCTCAGAGAATTCAGTGGAAGAAGGCTCCTCAAAGGTCCTCTCTAACTCCATCTAGAGGATGAGCAGGATCTTGGCAAGTGATCTGGACTGCAGCCACAGGACAGAGTGAGAGAAAGATACACAGGTACCCTGATCCAGGATGATTTGGGGCCCAAAGAAATCACCCCCATGAATGGCATCGGAGGTAAGCAGGAAGCCCAGAGAGGGATCAGAGCTCACATTTCACATGCCCACAGGAAGTCAAGTACTGCATACTGCAACATACTGAAGCTTCCAGGCGGCTGTCAAGCTCACATTGTAGTTATCTCACCCAGAGGTGACAAAGGCATCAGTCCCTGTGGGATAGGAAAGAAAGGTCCCCAAATCCTGGATATCTGTAAATGAAAATGGTATGGGAAAACACTGCTTCTGTCTAGTGATCCAAGTATAATGATGGACGGATGGATGGATACCAACAGTGCTAATTCCCCAAAGGGAAGAAAGGCCCCCACCGTAAAGAGCACCCACATGGCCCTGTGTCCACAGAGCCACTGGTGAAGCCAAAGCTAATGACTTCAGCAGCGAGACTCAATCCACCCTCCATGACTTGGAAGGTCATTTGACAAAGAAGGAAGCTTCAAAAGAGGAGAAACATTCCCTATCCAGGAAAGGCTGCAGAACTCCTTTTCCCTCATCCACTTTCCTGCTATAAGAGGAAAAGAAGTCCAAGCATAAAGGTTCTTCAGAATCTCTTACTTTGGAAGGAAGACAGCCAAGACAGATCATAGGCCTCAATCCTACCTAAGACAGAGAAGCATGTAGCTCATTCCCTTCTAAGTTTTTCCCATCTTCTCCCTCTATAAAACTACTCCTGTGATATACAAATATAGCTTACTCTACGTTAAATATGTAGCCAGTAGTGGTTTAATTATATTTCCAAGCAGTGAGGCATTTACCATTTGTTATACCAGACCCAAAATCAGATCCTGCCTCCCAGAAGAGAAAGGAAGCAACCCCAAAGAGCTAAGACAGGTTTGCATAAGAAGCAACACTGGGAAGAGCTTTTACCAGGATTTTCTCTCTCACCCTCAAGAAAAGAGAATCTCCTCAAAGCATCAGTTAAAAAATAAAACCCATCCCTCCAATAGCAAAAATTATACAGTGCTACTACCACAGGGAGAGGTTTTCTGTAGCACTAACTTTATTTTTTTTTCTTCCTATTCCTCAAGTCCAGTAAGTTAGCTTCTCTATATTATTATACAGTGTGACTTCACCTGGAGTTTCCCAACACAGGCATTTAAAACATTACTCACTTTTATTCAGACCTCAGGGTTTTAATAAACTGAGATATACCCCTCTAGTGTAAAACAAATGAGAAGTTTTAATTTGATCATCTCTAAAGTTTTTTAATTAATCAAAAATAGCAATCATGATATTATTTTCGTAGCATTTTCTTTGAGGAAAGGCCTCTTCTGGTTGAAGGGCCCCTCTCTAGCTCATTTTGTCAGGCAAGGACCTAATGATAAGGCTACAGAATTTGGGCTAGGTAAATAGGAGGGAGAGATGCATGTCTCCTGCATATTTTAGGTTGCCGTGTCCCCAGCTAGCATCTAATAATTCCCCCTAGTGGCCAAATCACTTGGACACAACAACCTGTGGGGTTCCAGGAAGGATGAGTAACACCCCCGTTCCCCCCATCCCTCAAAAGAAATTAACTACACACAGACCTCTAAAGCCCACATAATAATGATAATACTAAAGTCCAAAATAATCTACTTGGGCAAAGACCTAATAAGATCAACCCTTCACAGAGAAAGGAATTCAAAGATCATTGCTTTCAACTTAGCCTCAGTTCCCCCACCTAGATCTGAAACCATGCTAAAAAAAAAAGACAATCCTGGGACTCGATGACTTTTTTGAACAAAGGGAAGATGAAGAAAAAGAGAACTTGGAGAGATTCAGGTGTCAGAGACAGATTCCCAAAAGGAGTTCAGTCACCATTTAACTGTGGCTGGCAGCTGGGTTAAGAGTCCTCATTAAAAAAGGCCCAAAGTCTCCCCACCGACTTCTAGCATGATCATCATAGTGAACAACAAGGCTATTCTACAGGTACTGGGCTGCAGTTTCCTGAGCACGCTGAAAGTCTCAATGAGCAAAATCAGGTGAAATTCAAGCAGTTAAAGACTGTACAGTTCTCACCTCCAGCTCTTATGCTGTTCCCATGGAGCAAGTAAACTCGACTGAATCCAGCTGATTTTATCTGCGAAATTGGAGAGAAGAGCTAGTTATAGACACCTTACTATTCACCACATTCCCACCTGTTTGGACAGTGTAGTATCAGCTGAAATTTCTCTTTTCACTATTCCGAACTTAAATTGTCCCAAGGAATAATCATCAGACAAGTTCCAAAGGTCTTTACAGACGTTAAAACAAAACAAATCAAACAACCCCCTCCCCTCCCCCCGACCAACACCTTCGGGCAACAAAGTAGTCTCAGAAATCCAAAATGTAAAAGTTTTCTGGGGAGACCCGAAGCCCAGGGCTGATCCTCTCCCTTCCTAGCCCCGCAAGCCAACGGGCCTGGCTGACTCTTCTGGCACGGCTCGGAGGATAACAGCCACCCCTTTGTCACCCACCCAGCCAGCCACCGGCCCTGGGAGGCAGGGAGAGAGGCTGCGAGGGAACTAGCCCCTTCTCATGCGGAGACAGATGGACCGGCAGACGGGAAGAGGGAAGGGGGCGGGGAGCAAGAGACGGCGGGCACCCACACACCAGGCTCCCCCGGCGATCGGGGCCAAGGCCGGGGAGACAGGACCCCCCCACCCCGGTCCTCAAGCCCCAAGCTCGGAGCCCAATAAAAAGAGGAACAGATTGGGGAGGGCAGGAGAGAAGCCCTTCTGTCCCCATCTCAGAAGCAGACAGACGGAAAAGGCAAACCACAGAAAGGGCAGGGGGTGGGGAGGGGGGCTTCACCGACCGTCTCTTCCCCTCCCCCGCCCGCCCCGCTCCCCGACCGCCCGAGAGAGTCCTCCCCTCCCCCACCCCAGACGCAGACAGACAAAAGGACAGACAGACCCGAGCCCGGACGGCCTCGGGAGGGGGCGGGGGCTGCTCCCCTCCCGCCCCACGCCGGAGCGTCCCGAGCCTGGGCCGGGAGGCGGGGAAGGGGGGGGCTCTTTACCCGGTACCGGGCGCTCCGACCCCCACGCTGGGCCCCGCCTCCGGCCGGCCAGACAGACGGACCACCGGACAATGGACCCCGGGTTCGCGACTCGGGCCACGCCAGGGCCGGGGCCTCTCCGGGCCGGGGCCGGGGCCAGGCGGGCTCTGGCCGGGCCGTGCGCGGGGATCCTGCGGGCGGCGCTGCAGACGGACAAAGCCAGCGGCAGACAGACAGACGGAGGGGGGAAAAGATGGCGACGCGAGCGGCGGGACCGCGCCGCTCGTGCACCCGCCAGCGGGGGGGGGAGGCGCGTGCACGAGCAGGAGCCGCCGGAGCCGCGTCCCCGCCTCCCTCATCCCCGCTCGCCGCCGCCGGCTCCTCCTCCTCCCCCTCTCCATGGGCGGGGCCTCCCTCCGGAGCCCCCCCCCTCGGCCTGCCGCCACGCCCTCTGGACCTCTGCTCTCCTCCACAGTCAAGTTCAACCGCAGACCCCACATTGCTGCCCCACCCCGCCTCAGCCCGCCCCCCAAACCCCAAACCCCAAAGTGCCCGGCTCTTTTCGGCCCCCCTTCCTGCCCGAGCGGACGCGGGGCAGGGGGAGGGGTTGGTGGGTAGGGGGGGAGGGGGCAGAGCCGCGGGTGACTTTGACGTCTCGGCCCTCCCTTCCCCCTCCTTCCTTCCCCTCCCCCCGCCCCGCCCTCAGCTGGGAGCCACGAGGAAGTGGCCCGGAGGGGTGGGGGCTGTCGCCTCTCTTCCCCGCGAGCGGGCTGTCTGTCTGAATCACTTTGGTTGTGTCTGTGACTGTCTCTCTGGGTCTCTCTGTCTCTGTCTGACTGTCTGGGGTCCGTCTGGCTGTCTCTCTGGGTCTGTCTCGGTCTGCGTCTCAGTCTCTCTCTGTCTCGGCTTCTCTCTCTCCGTCTCTTCCCTTCCTCTTCACCTCCCCCTTCCCCTCCCCCTCCTCTATTCCTAACCCCTTTGCAGCCTTTCCACCTCGCGTGGCTTCACTCCACTGGTGGCCCTGGAACTAAAAGCTCACAAACCCCTCTTTTTAGAAAACGATGGAAGTCCCCAGGCTAGGATAAACCACTGTTTGGGATAGATTTATCCTAAATCTCCACTGATTAACAGCTAATTTTTAATCCTCTGCTTAATCTATTCCAGTGAAGTCCTGGAGGTCTTGTTGCCTAGAAATGGCTTTTTCAAATTACTTTTTATTTTTTGGTTTGGCTGTGATGTTCCAGTCCAAAATAGTTCTAGCCAATAAAATGTTTTTGGTTGGTGTTTCCTCTAAAAATAACTTCCTTGAAGCCTAAACATTAAATACTTGTTCTCAACCTTCCAGTCAAGTGTAAGACTGTTTCTGGGGAAGAACTCAAACAAGAATGAACACTGGCTTTTACACCTAACAGTAGCCCTTTCTCTTCTGTTAACAAAAAAAAAAAAAACCCTTACACATATATATGTGTATATATTTTATTCTGGATTTAAAAAATATCAAAAAAAAGAACATTTCTATTTATAAAGTAGAACAACAACAACAAAAGACTGTACCTGAATTAAGAGTATCTGTTATGTACTTGTTTTTCCTTTTAAGTACCTAATAAATTAAACATCTAACTTTGAAAACTGTCCTGTTTCTCTGTTTCCTTCTGGCCTCCCTTCTGTTCCTCTTCAGTGTACTTTAAAAATGCTTCAGTGACCCTCTTTTCTTTCATCTTTTTTTCTTTTTGTCAACCCTATAGATGCCCTTTCTCTTCTCCCATCCTTCCCTCCCCCACCAACTGAAAAAAAAAGGAAAGGAAAAACCCCTTGTTATAAATATGCAGTCAAGCAAAACAAATTCCCACATTGGCCACGTCTCTAAAACGTTTATTTAATTCTGCACCTTGAGTCCATCACTTCTCCTACTGGTAGTTTTTGACATCTTACACTGAGGAATGTAAATGTGGTTTTATCACACAATGAAGAAATTGACATTTTCAGAAGATGCTAAAAGGTAAAAAGTAAGAAGCAGGGGGCAGCTAGGTGGCGCAGTGGCTAAAACACCGGCCCTGCAGTCAGTGGGGCCTAAGTTCAAATCCGGTCTCAGACACCTAACACTTACTAGCTGTGTGACTCTGGGTAAGTAACTTAAGCCCAAATGCCTCAAAAAAAAAAAAAAAAGCAAGAAGCAGCCCCCAGCTACCTTCTGTGCTTCTGCCTTTGTGAGTTCTAATTTCTAGGTCCTGTGTTCTGCAAACTCCTCTCTACTTTTTTCCACATGTTGAAAAACAATCGTGGCTACAAAAGGAAATAGGACACGATCCTCAGTTTCCTCATCTGTAAAGTGGGTGTAACATCACCTACTTCACAGGGTTGTTGGGAGGCTCAAATGAGAAGAAGAAAAAAGGGCATGTGAAGTGCTTTGTAAACTGTTAAGTACCACATAAATGTCAGCCTTAATAACTAATATTATTATATTCCATCGGGATTAAAGGAGGATGAAGTTGCAGAGGGGTTTTGAGGTAGAGAATAGAGGAGATTAAGCTCATGACAGATGGCTTTAATTTTTTTGGTAAAAGAAGAGAGCTGAGAAAAGTAGGTGTTAGGATTTTGAGGAGAGAAGAGGTTTGGGACATCTGCTGAGGGAAGGATGGTGGAAAGTTAATCAGTAAAGATCTGTGCAGCAATGAGGGCCCAGCTGCCATAAGGGAACATTAATAGTGGTCCCAGACTGCTAGTTTCTATAACCTCCTTATCAGTGTTCAGGAGCTCTGGAGCAGGTCACAGAAGGAGGACCTGGGGGTCATTCAGGGTTAAGGGTTGGCAGCATAGGCTAGCGCTATCTTTCCCAAATGCCTCACATTTGATTATGTCATATGTGTGTATAGACATGCATGTATTTATTAACTTTACAGTTAGTCTGTATATATTTTTACATGAGATTATTTCATTCATTGTGTTTGAATCTTCAGCACTTAAGGCAATGCCTGACTACTATGGTAGGTACTTACAAAATATTTGTTGATTGATTGGAGCAAGGGATTTGACGACAGAGAACAAATTACTGTATTAGTTGAATTGATTAATTATAGGACAGGTGGGTAGCGTAACTTATAGGATAGGATGATGTGAGGTTTTTATAGGCATATTAAAAAGAGTGTGTGAGAGGAAGAAGTATAGGAGGAAGGGGAATTTGTTGATGAGAAGGAATATTGACAGGTTTAGGAACTTAGGCACAGAAGACGGAAAGGCTTGATCTGGATGGAGTTGAGAGAATATGAGAAGCAGGAGACAGGAAAAGGTTTGTTTTTGTTTTAAATCTGGACAAATGGCTCTGAATTAGAGGGATGAAAGCAGCTGGAGGTCAGAGTTTATAGTCACAGGAAAATGCCTGTGGATTGGGTCTCCTGGAGGGATGTATCTTTTGATCCCTGCAAAGAATTTAGAATCATAGGCTGTTGTAGTTGGAAGGAAACTATTCTCTCCTACCCCAACTTTAGATGGAGAAACTGAGGCCCAGAACCTTGCCATGGGTTGAATATCTAATTAGAAGCTGAGACATAATTTGGATTTGGGTCTCTGAGTCCAGTGCTCCTTTAACTATGTGCCATCTCCTTGAAAAAGGACATTTCATTTTCAAGTAATCCTGTGACCTATACTTCTCTTTGTTGTGTATCTATTTTAAAAGTTTTATTGTTGCTTTTTGTTTTAACATCAATTATTTTTTAATATGCCCTTCTCCTTTTCCTTCTCAGTGAGCCTTCCTCTGTAACAAAGGGTAAATAAAAGTTATGCAAAACCATCCAGCACATTGACCCATATAACAGTATATGCAGCATTTTACACCCACAGTCCCTTCTCCAACAAAATCAAAGCATTAGATGACTGCTGCTTGGGAATATGTACAAGGGAATTATTTGTTAATACAGAGTTGGACTTAAATAATCTCTAAATTTCTTAGATTCTATGATTTTCCATTTTAACTTTCTTACATAAAAATGTTAACTTGCCATATCAGCTGCATTAGTATCCCTGTTATTTGTCCTTTGTTTTTGAAGAGAATCAATGACATCACAGGGTGCGGGGCGACATTCTTCATGCGTGTATGCGTGTGTGTGTGTGTGTGTGTGTGTGTGTGTGTGTGTGAATTGGATTTAAGTTAGAGGTGCATAAAGTCATCAGCCTCATTCTTCCAGTCATCAAAGTTCAGTGGTAGGACAAAAGTCAAGCTGGGGATGAAGTGGATGACTTTGATGTCCTCTGTGTATGACCAAGCTCCAAACACTCCCCAGTGCCTGCTTCTGTCACTTCACGGCCACCGAAACAAATTGTTCCCATCAGCCCATTCCACCAGGGGAAGTCTTCATATGCCCATTGGGGTAGACAGTGTTCCTGTGAAGCACTGATGGAGCCCCTACAACCTACTTGTTAGTGCTGAGGAACACAAAGAATTCAGTTCATCCTAAGACAGCTTGACTTTAAAATTTCTGAAAAGGTTTTATTCATATTGACTATTTTTATATCAAAGTCCTTTTGTCATACTATACTCTACCCACACCCAGTGAACCTTCCCTTGTGACAAAGAAATGCAGTTAATCTATAACCAGCGGACACAACTACCACTTGTAACAGAAGGAAAATAACATGCAGCATTCTGTGCCCAGAGTTCCCCACCTTGACAGTAAAAAGAGGGAGGTGTGTTTCCTCATTTCTGCTTTGGAGCTCAAATTCCTTATTATAATTACACTGCATTCAACTTTAGTGGTCTTTGCCTTGATTTTTTTTTAGTCATTGTGTGTATTGTTTTCTGGGTTCTGATTACTCGACTCTGTATCAATTCATACAAGTCTTCTCTTTCACTGAATTCAAGAGCTTACCTTTTTTATTTGTTGGGGGAGGGGAGAAAGAGCAGATGTGTGTTTTCTTGCTATGGAGAATTCCAGTGGAGGATATTCCTTCAGTCAATGCATATCAACCTTTTTTCTGCCAGTTATAGTCTTAAAGAGTTCCTTGAGGGCACTCAGAGGTTAAGTGACTAGTTCAGGGTCACAATGCCAAAAAATCTTACCTTTCAAATGAGATCCAGTTACTGTTCTCCAATACTTTAACCTCCTACAGAGCAAAATAAAAGCTTTTTTAAAAGTTTCTTTTTTAACATAGCTCCTAATAATGATCATTGCCATGAAATGAAATTTATTTTGAAATTATACAAGGTGTCTCAAAAGTCTTAGTGCAGTTTTTAGCTTTCATAAATTCATAAGTATAAATGTTACAAACTTATAAAATATTTGAAAGGTTATTTAAAACTTTAAAATATTTGCTTTTATTAAAATTTGAAACTATATATCATTCTAGTAGATTTTCAAACTTTGTAAAAACTTCTATCAGCTGCTGCTCAGTGACTGAAAGAATTGAATGTGTAATACTAGTTTTAAGATCATCCAAAGAATGACATGACAGTTTTGACGTGACCTCACAAGAAAAAAGTCTAATATAGATGGATCAGGTGATTGAGGCAGCCAAGCAAGACCTCTTTTGATCCACCAGAAAAAGTCATACACGCAGCACATAACGACAGGGTAACCCATCTTTAAACTTGAATTATTATTCAAAATTCACCAAACTAAACAAGTATTAAAGCATTTTAAATACACTTTCAAATCATGTGTTTTGTCAGTTTGTAGTATTTGTATTTCTTAAATTACTAAAGCTTAAAACTACACTGAGATTTTTGAGACATCCTACATAATGATATTTGAAAATAATTCAGAAGTGGATTTTACTCAATTCCTCAGAAATCAGTATAGCAAACAAAAAGAACAAAGCAATAAATTACTTTTAATATTGAAGTCGGAGTCCATAAAAAAGCAGGGGTAAAAACCAAGATGGGCATTTTTCCAATTCTACACTTGTTTTACAAGAAACTCCATAAACGTACATAGTACAGGATTAGTGATATGAATGGTACCTGCCATCCTGATAATCTGACTTCCATTCAACTACCTTCAATGCATCAAGAAATGTTATTTTCTAATATGGTTCTTCCTTTGTTTCTTATTCTTTACACTGGTATTTTTAGACTTAAAGCTGTTGAGACCCTCCTTAGTATAAGTGAAAATCTGTATTTTTAAAAGAAACAGTAAAAAATTAAACTCTTTACTTCTGATCTGGTTTCCCTTTTTAATCTATTCCACATTATTATGTATTTGTTTAAGCCATTACTGAAGGCTCAAAGATACACATAACTTGCAAGTATCCACACATGTTCTTATAAAAATTACCCTAACACATTAGGCATAGCAATCACTGGGTTATAGTTTCTATATTTTGAGTTATGTCACACTGAAATACTGTAATTAGTTCATCAACAAGAAATAAGGATTGATCATTTTCCATGCTGATGACAAAACTGGGATTTTTACAGTTAAAATTGGGATGCTGGTAGAAGTAAATAGATGTGGCTGGAAAAACATTGTTTTCATTGTGTGCCCAGGTCCCCACAGGGAACTGATGTATTCAGTCAGTCTGAGATGAAGCTGTTTAATGGCTAGTTACGGTGTAACACAGAGATAGTTGAGTAATTGACCTATTCATTTTTAAAAATCTTTCTAGAGCATTGATATTTTATTTGAAAATTTGTAAGCAATAAAGACATCAAATGTGTTAAAATACAAAACTGAACTAGATCTTGTGAGGTCATGAATTGAGATTGTAGAAAGTGGCATCAGTAATTTATTTCCAAATTTTGCTCAAAGTAAAATATTTGATTTCAACATTGGAATCATCATAAGCATAATAAAACAGTAGCCCCTTGAAGTTACATGACCATTCGAATAGATACTTTAAGTAGTATGTAATGATAGTTTAAAAAGAAAAACAACTTTCAAAGATGTTCATTACATTTTCATGCCATAAAGCCACTTTTAGTAGCTGAATGAGGTAAAGATACATATAAGATTTCAGATGTTACCAAACCTTATGCACCTTTAATTTTCATTTATTTTTCTGTAAAGAGATATAAAGTCTCAATAAAGTAATCAATTCCCCATTTTTTATGTCTTTCTTCTAAAACATCAACCTTCTCAAGACACTGAATATCACAAGTTGAGCCAAACAAACTTTTAACCTCACTGTCAGGAACATAAAATGGTGGACCTGAATATTTAGTTGGATCATATGAAAGAGTAGCTGGGAGATAGCAAAAACCTTTTTCCATTAGAACCAACATTAACTTGGCATGGCATCCTTGGTCATCTGGATTAACTGCAACTAAGGCTCCTCTATCCCAAATCCTTTGCCAACATCGGCCCTGGGAAGGTCAAAAATACTGCCACAAAATAAAGTGATATTCCCAGATGAGCTCTTAAATACTTTGGCTCCTGGAATTCTTGCAACTGATTCTTCTTGGTAAGACATATTCTGCTCGGTAAAAAATTCCCATATGGTCAGTTCACTGATTTCTACTCCAACTACACTATGACCCAGGTCAGCAAACCACTTCATTTCAACTGTTTTACTGCAAAAAGGGACCCAGAGTCCATTTCTGCCATGAAGAAATGTATTCATGTTTCCTTAATAACTTATTTCATGTTCTTGATGAAATCCAATATTGTGAGTCTCCCATTTTTGCTGCCAATATTCAAGAGTTAGTGCCTTGTTTTGCTGTTCCCCAAGATGAGAATGATCTTTGGCTCCTGCTACAGCCGTTGAATCATCGTGATCTCTGGGCAGGTATCATCCACAAATCAGGAATTTCTCATGTAGTTTCACAGACTCAAACTCCTTCTACACAACTACCCGAACTAACTGGCTTATTCTTCCAACCTCAGGACACAATCCTCTTTAGCTAGATCAGGGGTTCTTAACCTTTTTTGTATCATAGACCCTTTCGGCAGTCTGGTAAAGCCTATGGAATACCCTTTTCAGAATCATGTTTCTAAATGCATAAAATACATTGAATGACAAATGAAACCAATTATATTGAAATGGTTATATACTAAAAAAACCTGTATCTTATAAACATGTATGTATATATTACATACTTTAAATGTGTTTATACATAAATAAGATTTATTTACATATGTATGTATTTACAGACCCAGGTTAAGAATCCCAAGGCTAGATGATTTTACATGATCTAATTCAGCGATTGATGCCCGTAAGGCACTCAAGTGTATATATAGCAGCTTCCTTCTATTTACCTTCCCTCTGTGGACCATCTCCAATTTATTCTCTCTCTATCTTGTTTCCATACAGTTTGTATGTTGCATCCCCATTAGATGGTAAGCTACTTGAGAAAAGAGCCTGCCTTTTGTCTTTCTTTTTTTCCATCCTCAGCACTTAGCACAGAACCTGGCCCACAGTAGGTGCTTAACGAATGCTAATTGATTGTTTGCTGGGAAAAAAGGGTTGTGGCTTTTCTTGCATAATACTAAATAGTTTTCTAGGATGGCTAGATCAATGAACGGTTCCACCATGGTCACGAAGAGTCGGATAAGACTGAAACACCAGCAAAACTGATTTAGAGTTTGATCAAGGTGAAGTAATCTCCGCTTTTTAACAACACTAATTTTGGGAGGGGGTAGGGAAAGGACCGGAGTTAGGGGAAACGTGCAGAGGGCGACCGAGGGAGAGGACTGCGGCCACAGGTGGGCAAGGAAAGCAGAGGGGATGGAGCCAGACGCCAGGACGCCGGGCGGGACTCTCTGGTAACCAAGGTTACCGAGCGCTCCAAGGGAGAACTGGGGAGAGGAGGAAGCGAGGGGGAGGGGCAAGGAAAGGGGGGCAACCCCTCCCAACCCCGGAGTCTGAGAGGAGACAGCAGCAGGTGCGGGGGTGGGGGGCGGTGTGAGGGGGATCTGAACCTTGAGACCCCCGAGGGATGTGGGGCGGCCAGGGCCAATCAGTTCACCTCACTGGGCCTTGGTTTCCTCTTCTATGAAATGGGGAGGTTGGAATCGCGACAGGCTTAAACCTTTGACCCATGGAGAAGGGGGGGGCCGCGCTCTTTTACCAGCGGCCGCCCCACCCTGCTCGTGCGGTCCCCACCCCGGTGACTCAGCCGGTGTGACCCGGTCGCGTTACCTTGCACTCCTCCCTTCTCAGGTGGAGCGACTTCCGCTGCGGGAAGTAGTCCCCGCTTGGAGGTTGGAGTCGTCGTGAACCGGTAGGTCGCGGGAAGCGGCCGGGGCGCAGCCTATCTCCGGAAGGGGGCGTGACCTATCCCAGACAAGCAGCGGGGGCCTATCTCCGGAAGGGGGCGGGGCATATCCCGGAAAGGGGGTGGGGCATATCCCGGAAAGGGGGTGTGGTCATCCCGCCCCCGCGGATCCCTCCGCCTGCGCCAGTGGGACTGAGGCCGAGAGTGCCGCCATTTTGGACGTTGGGTTCTCGCTACTGCAGTCCCCGCCGCTGCCACCGCCGCCGCCGCCGCCACCGCCGCCGCCGTCTCCCGTCCGCTGTCGGGCTGGTGAGTGTGCAGCCTCCGGCCTGCAGCGTCGCGCCCTCCTCCCGCTACCCCCAGAGACAGCCAGGAAAGGAGGCCTTGGAGCCAGACACCTACGGGGAGGGAGCGGTCAGGGCCGAGGTCAGCGGGAGCCGGGGGCGGCTCAGGGGCGCAGGCGTCGGTCCGTCCGTCCGCTTGTCCCAGAATCTTGGCTGGGCCCGGGCTCCCAGGAGGCCCCACCCCCGCCTCGTTGGCAGAGCCGGCCCCGGCGCCTTTGTCTCGGGGCAAGTTTTCCCTTTTAGCCGCAGCCTCGCCCAGGCCACTGGAGACGCGCCTACGCGTGCTCCACTGCGGAGCTGCTTCCCCAGTGGGATGGAGAAAGGGGCGGGGGAGCCATTTGGGCCTCTGGCCGTATCACCAGCAGAGGGTTGGGAAGAGAATCACTGGGTTCCGCGAGTGGGGGCGTGCTGCCGCTGAAGGGGTCGGGGGAAGAAATCACTAAGTGCCACGGGTTGGGAGCGGGGGGGGCTTACGCCATGCCACGAGAGTAGTCAGGGGAGGGGGCGGAATACCGCTGCGGACCGCTAAGCTCGTTTGCGCCGTGGACTCCTTTGTCGACTGTCTGGTGAAGCCCTTTTCACAATCATGTTTTAAATGCATAGGATAAAATATTTAGGTTTATAAAAGAAACAAGTTATTCTGAAATCCACATACAACTACATTACGCTGAAATACATTATCAAGAAGTTAACATGCCCCAGGTTAAGACCTTTCGCTCTATTCTGTTGGTATCATTCAATGCCCCGTGTAGGAATAAAAACGCTTATCTTTAAAATCACCTCTGTTGGTGTCAATGTCCATTTTCAGTTTTTTTCCTTTACTTTAACTTTATTTAAAAAAATTTTTTTTATTTACCATTAACTTTAAAAAAATTTGCAGTTCATGGAAAAATTCGGTATTGAAATAGAAATCTAAACAACCCTTCAGAAAACGTTAGGGGCAGGGAAGGGCTTGTCATTTCATAGGTTCTTGCGTGAAGGAGCTTCTTTTGCCAATTCAGGCTTGTCTTTGCAACTTATTACCTTTAAAGCAAGGGTTCTTAACCTGGGGTCCATGAACTTTTTTTAAATGTTATTTTAATAATTATGTTTCAGTATAACTATGTCATCCTGTGCATTTTGCTTTATGCATTTAAAAATATCTGAGAAGGGATCCATAATGGAAAAAAAAAAGGTTAAGAAACCCTGTCTAGGAGAGGAATGAATTTGGCCTGGGTTGTCAGACAGCCCTTACCCGGGAGAAGCAGGGCTTGCTTGAACCCAGATCTTCCTGACTTTTGAGGCTGGTTACCTATCCACTAGAATCACTGCTTTGTGTTAGTATAGTTTGCTGTCTGGTCTGGTAGGCACCTTTGTTGCCTGCCTTTTCCTGGTTTCCTTTGAGATTCTTGTTCTTTTGGCCCTTCAGGCGAATTCATTAATACTTTCCTAGCCCTAGAAAATAATCAATTGGTTGGCCTGACACTGAATAAGTGGAGTGATTTAGGTAGTGTTTCTCTGTCTGTGCTGATTTTGTTAAAAGGTGTAAAATCTAGAGCTAGTTTTAGCAGTGATGTTTCTAAGGCATCTGTGTTTATAAATCAATATTTTAATGATTTAATATAAGCAAATACCTGTAATTTCTTAAAATTTTGTGAACTGTCACTGTACTCAGCCTCTGTGATAGCAGTGTTTTGGTGAATTGCAGATAGTGTATAAAAAGAGAATATACAAAATAACTCAACGAAAAATGCTATAAAACACAAATTTTAAAATGTCTTAGCTTTAAGAACATTTTGAATTTAAAAAATTGTAAAGGTTTCAGTGGAATTGGGAATTGCATTTCCCCATTACTCATTTTTTTTTCTAGCAGTTATAACTTGCTTAAATTGATTAAAAGTGCTGCATATTAGCCTTGTGTGAATCTGGTTTTAGACATAAAACAGTGTTTAATTTGGGCCCTATTGCTTTTGAAACAGAATCAAGCCATTATTGTGTGCTTTATATATAGGTCTAGATTAGAAGTATACAGAATTTGCTGGGCTGTGAATACAGTGGAGCAAAGCTACTCACTCAATTTAGTAATATTTAATATAATAGGGAAGTCTTACTTTCATGATAAGTATGTTTGTAGTCTTTATTGCTCCATCTAGATTTCCATAAAGGCAGCTGTAAAGTGCTCTTGGACTGCAGGATTTATTTTTAAATATCTGCATCACCTAAGAGGCAGCTAGGTGGTTCAGTGAGTGACTGGGCCTGGAGTCAGGAAGACCTGAGTTTGAATCCTGCCTCAGACGCCAGCTGAACCTCTTTTTGCCTTAATCCATTGTAGAAGGAAATGAAAAACCAGTCTAGTAACTTTGCCAAGAAAACCCCGTGGACAGTACCATGAGGTCATGAATAGTTGGACATGACTGAACAATAACAATCACACACATCCTCATAAATCTTTCATTTTGATCAACATAGTAATTCCAACCTGGGTGTGTTTTCAAGAGAATGTAAAAACTGAATCTTGATTATGTGAAAGTCATAGGGTTCATGATTTAAAAAAAGGTTTGGTCATCAAAGTTTTGATTGTAATTTATGGTGTGGCATAAGAGTGGCATACTCTTACTACCCAGAATTTTGTTAGTTGAGTCTTCCTAGCCAGTTGACATGTCCTCAAATCAGATGACAGTGATTATCCTGAGGAATATTGTAGTGTGCCTGTTTAATCACCAAAGAAAGCTCAGGATAGTTTGTGTTAAGTTTTGTGTTGTTGTTATTGTATTCTAATTCTTTAAAAATTGATAATTTGTTATTATGTGTGGTAAGTATTAATCAGAATATTTGATTAAACAATGCTTCATTCCCAGTTGTATTTAATATAGAGTTTACTGTAGCTGTCTTTGGAAAAGTTCAGGGGAAGTATACCTCTGTACTTAAATGGATCCATGTGGATGCTCCCCTCGGATCCATGGAAGCCTCTCTCATCTTGGGGAATCCTTGTCCATATCCTCTCATAAATTCTCCACCGGGTAACCCCTGCAATGTTTTGGTGGTTCTCTAGGTTTAACATTTTGATACCAGTGTAGTAGATAAGCTGTCCATCTTGTTATGTTACCAACCTGTCTCCTTTTCTGGTCACAGATATTGTGGTCACTAGATACATTAATGTCATTTCTTGCAAGCAAGCCATTGGTAGAAGGCTGAAGCTATTCGTGTTCACCAGGCATCTATCTCTCCATTGCTCTTTGGGTCACTTGACAATTTTGATTCTTTAGAGATTGTGGTGTTCTGTGATTGACCGCCGGATTATAACTGGAAGAATGTTGTTGACTAAATCCCCAGAGGATTTCTCTTTCAGTGATAAGTAAGTGTGGGATTAGAGAAAGCACTGCTCAGTGCACCAAGTGCTGTCTAGTCAGCTTTCCTCTTCTGTTCAGTGCTGAGTCTTGCCCATTGCTCTATCTGCAGATATATATCCTGATGAGCCATTCTGGCTGTCGATCTGACACGTATTCCAAATGGCATGTTTCTTATCCACTTGGTGTTTTCTGTGTGGATTAAGCCAAAGAGGGCTGTTTGGGTCATTGTGGATCCATTTGGGGAGGCTCTGTGATATTCCTAAGATCATCAGTTCAGAGCTGGAGGCCATTGAGTCTAATCTGGGGGTTAGAGGATTTGTGCAAGGTCACACAGATATTAAGCATCAGAGACAGGATTTGAACCCAGAACCTCTGACCCCAAAGCTAGTGCTCTTTTTTAGAACTTGAAGTGTCACACAATGTCATCTATAAAGAAGAGCACTTGGAGGACTTCACCGTCATTAAGGAATCCCTCTTCCATTTGAACATGAATGGACGGACATCCTTAGTAACAGTAGCAAATTTGATGAGCATGTATTCTTGTTGCACTTTACAAATGATCTTGTTTGTAGCATTTGTCAAAGGAAACTCTTGATCTTAACACACGTGTGGGAGATATCTCATTGGAGGAGAGCCTTTAAGGTGGTGTGTTGCTCGGTCAGTCGAGCTTTTTATCAATAAACAGTAGTCAGGGCGAGCCTGTATTCTCTGTCCCTTTCGGTTAAGTGTATGGCTAGTGCTAGGATATGGTGGAATTGAGGAAGTCATAGTCTAGGATATGTTGTAAGCTCTCAACTTCTCCCTTCCCTCCCCTATATACTCTACATCTGTGGGGATCGTTGTGACAGGAAACCATGCAAACCTGGAACAGTTTGAGTCAACTATGCCCTTCTGTGAATTTTCTGGGAGTCAGCTGTGGACTTTTTGGGCAAGAATATAAAAGTGGTTTTTAGGACTTTGAAAGGGAGCTCCTGAGACGTCAGGGAACATTCTCAGAAATTTTGTATAAGAAAGTAAGCACAAGAGTCTGTAGCTATGAATGCCCTCTAATCTCTCTTTTTCATTTAATCAACAAGCATTTATCAGGCACTTTATGCCAGGCGCTGTCCTGATATTTTAGAACCAGAGGGCAAAATAGAAATGGAAAGAATCCACAGATCTCCTCCTGAAAGAGATCCCCAAAAGAAAACTCCTAGGAATATTATAGCCAAATTCCAGAGTTCCCAGATCAAGGAGAAAATATTACAAGCTGCCAGAAGGAAACAGTTCAAGTACTGTGGAAACATAATCAGGATAACACAAGATTTAGCAGCTTCTACATTAAAGGACCACAGGGCATGGAATATAACATTCAGGAGGGCAAAGGAGATAGGATTACAACCAAGAATCACCTACCCAGCAAAACTGAGTATAATCCTTCAGGGGAAAAAATGGTCATTCAGTGAAATAGAGGGCTTTCAAGGATTCTTGATGAAAAGACCAGAGCTGAATAGAAAATTTGACTTTCAAATACAGGACTCCAGTGGAACATGAGGAGGTAAACAGGAAAGAGAAATCATAAGAGACTTATTGAGATTGAACTGTTTACATTCCTGCATGGAAAGATGATATTTATAACTCATGAGACCTTTGTCAGTATTAGGGTAGTTGGAGGAAAAAAATTATATGTATGTAGATATAGATAGGTAGAGGGCACAGGGGAGCTGAAGATTAAGGGGTCATATCTGGAGAATAAAATTAAGGGATGAGAGAGGATTATACTCAGAGAAGAAGAAAGGGAGAGGTAGAATGGGGTAAATTATCTCACAAAAAAAAACAAAAGAAAAGTCTCTTACAGTGGAGGGGAAACGGGGAAGGTGAGAGGGAATGAGTGAATCTTATTCTCATAGGATTTGGCTTAAGGAGGGAATAACATACACATTCAATTGGGTATGGAAATCTGTCTTACCCTACAGGAAAATAGGGGGAAAGGGGACAAGAGAGCAGGGGGATGATAGAGAAGAGGGCAGATTGGGAAAGGGAGTAATCAGAAGTAAATACTTCTGAGGAGGGACAGGGTCAAAAGAAAGAATAGAATAAATGGGAGGGCAGGATAGGATTAAGGGAAATAGAGTTAGTTTTTCACAACATGTCTACTATGGACGTGTTTTGCATAACTGCACATGTACAACCTATATTGAGTTGCTTGCCTTTTCAATGAGGGTGGGTGGGGAGGGAGGAAGAGAGAAAATTTGAAACCTAAAGTTTTAAAAACATATGTTTAAAAAAATGTTTGCACATGCTACTGGGAAATAAGAAATATCGGAAATGGGGCACAGAAGTCTGTCCTGCCCCACAGAAAATTAGAAGGGGAAGGGGATAAGAGAAGGGGAGAGAGATAGAAGAGAGGACAGACTAGGGGAAAGGATATTCGGAATGCATGACATCTTGGGGTGGGGGGAGGGGGTGAAAATTTGGAACTCAAAAACTTGTGGAAGTGAATGTTGAAAACTAAAAATAAACAAATTTATATTTAAAAAAATAAATACATAGAATTAAGAAGAGTTGGGAAAGAAAGTTGGGATTTTAGCTGGGCCTCCAAGGAAGCCAGGAGGCTGAGATGGGGAACAAGAACATTCTAGACCCAGGAAACAGCCAGAGAAAATGACCAGAGCTGAGAAATGGAGTATCTTGTTTATGAAACGATGTGGAGGCTAGTATCACAAGAGAAAGAGCGAGTAAGGTGTAAAAAGGCTGGAAAAGCAGGGAGGACTAAGTTATGAAGGGGTTTAAATACCGGAGGATTTTTTATTTAGTGCTGGAGGCCATAGGGAGCCATTGGAGTTTATTGAGTAAGGGCACTTTTTGACCTGGGCACTTTTAGGAAAATCACTTTGGTAGCTGAATGGAGGATGGATCAAATAAGCTATTTGCGGTAATTTGGGTATGAGGTGATGAGGGCCTGTACCAGTGATGGCAGTTTTAGAGTATACCCAGTCCTTCACAACCTGCTGACATTGAATATTAATGCTTTAATTTTTTTCCAATTTGAAAAGTATGAGGTGGTATCTTAGAGTTGTTTTAACTGAGACTATTTTTCAAGTGGTTAGTAACAATTTGATTTCTCTTTTTAAAGTTATTTGTTTATATCCTTTGACTGGGAGTTACCATTGACTTTTTAATAGTTCTTTATATTTATATATCTATATTTATATATTCTGGACCTTTCTGACCTACTTATCTTCATCAAAACTGATAATTTGTCTTATTTGATTTTCTCAGAGCTTAGTTCGCTGATAAAGGAATCTTAAAATTGTCAATGGATGTTAGTGGGTTACTGTATTTAGGTATTATTTCCATTTTAGTGGATTCTTGATAATAGTTTTACCCCAATTCCTTAGCAGTGGAAACTTTAGGCATCCAGGAAAGGCTGGTGAAAAGGCTTTTTTGGGGCAATGACTTCTCTTTTAAAAAGTTCTGTTGCCTTTTATTTTACACTAGAGGCATCAAAAATATGCAGACAGACCAGCTGTCCCCATGCTGGTGATTGACAGTTGTATACACAGTGTATTCTATTTATGGTCTTTCCCACCCCCTCTCCTATCCTTAACCCCCTTTTTACAGAGAAGGCTGTTTTTCCTCATCAGTTTTCTTGGGTGGACATTCTGGTACTGAGCTCACTGCTTATCCTCACCATGGTCATCACAGTGCAAGGGAGGGGAACCTGTGGCCTAAAGGCCACAGGTTCCCCACTCTGGTCCTAATGCATATTGTTCTTTTGGTTCTGCTTTCTTCATTCTGTCTCATTTCATATAAACCTTACCATTTTTCTCTGAACTCTTTATAATCATCATTTCTTGCAAGTGCAGTAATCCATCATGTTCATATACCACAGTTTGTATAACCATTCCCTAGCCCATGGACACTGTTACTATTTGTTTTCAGATTGTTGAAGGTTTTCTTTTGTTTTGTTTTGTTTTGTTTTTTGGCCTCCACGTAATGCGGCTATGAATATTTTGTTATGTATTGGATATTTCTTTCTGTCATTGACCTTGTAGGGTTATGTTATATCAGGCAGTTATTTCTCTACCAGTCACTAATCTTTGTGATTAGAACTTTGATTATAGTATTCTGCTTAAATAGATTGAATTCTCCTAGTGGTATAGATTGATCAAAAATGATCACATCTGCAGGTATAGGAATCCATTGCTGGGGGAGCTGTAAATTGGTCCAGCTGTTCCAGAAAGCACTTTAAAACTGCCCTCAAAGTCGTTTCGCTGCATGTACCTTTTGACCTAGCCATACCATTACTAGGCCTGTACCTGATCGAAGAAAATGGAAAAGGATTGATTTGACAAAAATACAGCTTCTCTTTTTGTAGCTGCAAAGAACTGGAAAGTGAAGTGATGCGCGTCACCTGCAGAATGCACAACTTCTTCTGTTACATCAGTGTAATAGAATTCTAACTGATATGATGAAAGAGACAGTTTTCTGAGAAACTTGGGAAGGCGTGAATCAGTGGATGCAGAGTGAAGTGAACAGAACCAAGAAAACACTTCATACAGCAGCAATAGTTCTGTAAAGAAAAAGAAAATTGAAAGACTTAAGAACTCTGATGAATGCAGTGGTCAGTCACAGGTCCAGAGAACTGGAGGTGAGGCACACCACTTGCCTCCTAACAACAGAGTAATGAAGAACTCAAGGTGAAGAATGAGACCTACATTTTTAGGCATGGCCAATATGTGGATTTTTTTTTCTTGACTATGCACATTTGATGTAAGGCTTCCCCCCCCCATTTTGGAGGTGGGGAAGGATTGGGAATGGGTAGAAGAGAGTTTAGATAGACTTATGGTAATTGGGGAGGAGGATAAGAAAAGAGAGTCGTTGAAGCTTTAAATGTATAGAATAGAAGGAAGGTCAGTGGGAAACAGACAAACAGAACAGCTTTGAAAATAATAGAATTTATTATATATGTAAAAAAATAAGTAAGTTGTAATGCAGAGTCCCATCTTAATGTACAGTCTTTTTTCTATTCTACTTTGTTCTAAATGCTCCTTTTATTGGGTGTCTATTAAAAGTTCAGAATAAGAGAGTACCTGGGATGGTGAAGGACTTCAAACCACATCATAGGAAGACAGTTGAAGGAAATGAGAACATTGAACTCGAATAAAAGATGACTTAGTGCTGGTATGATCCTATATTTGAAGAGTTTACACGTTAGGTGTAAGAGAGATTAGACTGGTATCAAATGCAAACTCTTGTATTTAAAACCCTTTATAGTTTGCTTCCAGTATACTTTCCCAAGCTTATTAAACATCATTCCCTTTCGTGCACTCTATGCTTGATACTCACTTTATTGTGGTGGTCTAGAAATGAACCGCAGTGTCTCCAAGTATAGCTGCATTTTCTTTTCCTTACATAGAGTAGTTCATCTCCCATTTACCCGTAGAGAAAGCTTTTTGTTGTTACATCTGCCTCTTGGAATCTGTCTTCAAGACTTGATTCAAGTACTGTCTTTTTCTTTTTTCTTTTTTTTTCAAATTAATTTCTTTTGATTCATCAACAATCATTTCCATAAGCTTTTGAGTTTTAAATTTTTCTTCCCTCCCTACCTCCCTCTCCGAGACAGTGTGCAATCTGATACAGGCTCTACATATACATTCCTATTAAACATTTTCATATTAGTCATGTTGTAAGGAAGAATCAGAACCAATAGGAGGAACCACAAGAAAGAAGAAATAAAACAAAACAGAAGAAAAAAAGAGCAAATAGCAGGCTTTGATCTGCATTGCAGCTCCCTAGTTCTTTGTCTGGATGTGGACAGCACTTTCTGTCATGAGACCTTTGGAGGCGTCTTGGATCCTTGCATTGCTGAGAATGGCTGAGTCTGTCAGCGTCAGTCATCACACGTCTACCCTGCAGTCTCACACGACATTTCGTCTTCCCGTGACTTTGTCTTGACTGTCTCCTAGGCCTGAAATGCTATCCTTCTTCACCTCTGTCTCCTGGAGCTTGATGTTCAGGTGCTCAAAGGCCACCTTCAAGAAGCCTTTTTTAACTCTACTCGTTGTTAGGCATCATCTTTTCTCCCTGTCATAATTGTGTTTACATTGAGTTGTGTTACCCTGTGTTGACTTGTCTGGAAGCATGTTGTGTCTTTCCAGTAGAATTGGAGCTCTTAGGTTTGTTGGTGTTTTTGTTTGTTTGTTTGTTGTCTAGGCAGTGGGGTTAAGTGACTTGCCCAGGGTCACACAGCTAATAAGTGTTAATGTGTCTGAGGCTGAATTTAAACTCAGCTTCTCCAGAATCCAGGGCCAGTGCTCTGTGCACTGCGTTATTTGGAGCTCTTTTGAGGTCAGGGACTGTTTCCCTTTTGTCTTGATTTCCCAGCTATTAAACGTAGTACCTGAGGGCACATAACAGGCCCTTAATAATGTCACCTCGCCCTGGTCTGTCTGAGCTTTCCTAAACATTCATAAGTCAGTGCTGCTTTCCATTTCCAGACATATCTTCATTGCCGTGATTGAAAGAAGATAGAATAAGACTCCTTTAGTTTTCTATTATATTCGTGGAGCTCCTGAACTAGAGGATCTCAAGCATTTCTTTATTTTGCTGTGTCATCTGGAACTATAGCAGAAGTGTTTTCAGATTATCCTTACCTATGTTTAAGAAAAAAAATTTGGGAAAAGGGATGTCATCGTCTGAAACGTTTGTAATTTGTACAACTTCTGCATTAATTACTTGGGAAATCATAGCAAAAGTTGTTTTAGAAGAATCAAGGAGTTGTATTGGTCTGGTAAATTTATATTTGCAATCATCTTTTGAATGTTAACCATTTCTTTATGCTGGACATTCAATTAAATTCTGTTTTGTGTTGAATTTTATAACTTAGCCTAAAAATTATGCCGTAGCTGATTTTTGTGTAGGAGATTTTGTAGCAACCTTGGGCAACAGCATTAAAATTCTGACCTGGCAACCTCTCTTGGCACTATTTTAGTTAATACTGTCTCTGGTGGAGTGTACTCCTATGACCACCTTGCTAGTTTCTAGTTTAACTGCTGAAATTTGGATGCTTACTGAGATATGATTGATGGGTGGTGGGCTTTAGGATGCCTGAGAAGAAGATAAAAATATATTCGACAGAATGCTTTTCATTGGTTTTTTTTTTCCTACCCAAACAAAGCAAAAAAGAATGTTTATGGTTCACTTTTTTCCTGCTGTTTGTGTCTATTTTTTGGTCATTCTGAAAGGAGCTAGCTTTTGTTTTTAGAGACTGAGTTTTGAAGATAAACGGGAAGATAAATTGAGAGAAATAAAAACTATCCTGTCTAAAAAGAGAGTATTATTTGTGAGGGTTTATGAATTAGTGATTGACACATAATGGTAGAACCTAAGCTCTATTTTTTTAATGTTCTGCTTACTACAGCTTTACTGGTTCCTATAAGTTTTGTTAAAGAGTCTTCTGTTTTTGGATCTGACATTCTCTTGGAAGGCACAATATATCCCTTTGTGGCCCTCTTCTTCTCTCTGTCTCCTCTCTCCCTCTGTCTGTCTTGCTCTCCCTGTATCTTTCTCTGTCTCTTTCCCTTCTTCTCCCCTCACCCCTCTCCTCCTTCCTCACGCCTTTTGTACACAAGTGGATGTTGGTGGTTAATAGGTGCAGTCTTTGGCACCACTTTCTTCCTAAGGGCTGAATCTTGATTAATAGGAGATGAGAAATCCAGATGACAACATCTGACTCATTTGTTTCTTAGTGCTGTGTGTTTTGGTTTGTTTTTTTTTTTACCTCTAAACCTTTTTGAATTTTGGGAGACTTAGGGGATCTTTGTAGTTTCTTTTCATTGGCAGTTTTGCCTTTTTTTTTTTCCTAAAGAATATGCCAGATGCAGCATAGGTCTTTGAATGGCATTATTATAGCAAAAATATGCCACCTTTCTAGCACTCCATCATGCTTCTTAAGTTCACATTGGTGATCAAATAGTTTTATTATGTTTTAGTGAATGGCTGTTTAGCCATTTACTTTTCTTTCATTTCCTCTCATTTTGGCACTGTTGGAGTTCTGGTTTTGTTTTGTTTTGTTTTGTTTTTGGCAATTGGGGTTAAGTGATTTGCCCAGGGTCACACAGCTAATGAGTGTCAAATGTTTGGTCTGAGGCCAGATTTCAACTCGAGTCCTCCTGACTTCAGGGCCGGTGCTCTATCCACTGTACCACCTAGCTGCCCTTTGGAGTTCTGTTTGAAGAAATCAGTAGAGATGCTTTTGTAATATAATTGGTAGGAGGTTATAGAATCATAGATCTCAGATTGAAAGAGGGACCTTGGAGAGGCCATCCAGTCCAACCCTCTCGTTTTATAAATAGGGAAACTGAGTCCCAGAGAGAATAAAGTACTTGCCCAAGATCACACAGGTAGTAAGCATTAGAGATAGGGCCCAGCAGCTCCAGAGCTAGTGCTTTTTCAGTATCTTGAGGATTATGTTCTTTCTCTGAACTCTGGTAGCTTTTGTTAATTTGTATGGTTAATTCTCATTTTGCCCATCTTTTCTAACATTCTGTTGAGTTAGACAAAATGGGATTTGCATGAGCTTTCCTTTTTTGTAGGAGGGAGGGGAATGGGGTTTGGTTACCTGTTAATGGAATAAATCAGCATGTTTATGGCTACCCACAACAAAACTTTCAGAAAGTCTTTTAAAAATGTCCCATATTTACCTTGTTGGTCTGAACATAGGTGGCATCTGCCCACACCTTTCTCCTTGTCTCCTCCTTCCCGCATTCAACTCGGTAGACTTACGTAAAACCTGAGTGTGACCAACAACTTCCTTGTTATTTTTAATGACACACATGTGGTTTTTTTCCTTTTGGGTTCCTTCTACTTTTTTTTCATTTGTTTGGTGAGGCAGTTGGGGTTAAGTGACTTACCCAGGGTCACACAGCTAGTACGTGTCAAGTGTCTGAGGTTGGATTTGAACTCAGGTCCTCCTGGCTGCAAGGCAGGAACTCTGTCCACTGTGCCACCTAGCTGCCCTTTGAGTTCCTTCTGACTCTCACTTTAGGGATATGATATTTGTACTAAGCATCACGTATCATCAAATATAATGACAGGAAACAGAAGATCTAAGCACAGCCAGTGACTTGTTCTGTTATAGTAGGCATTGTAAAGAAAACCTCAGCCCAGATTTTTACCTTAATGATGTAATGATAGCCTTTTGACATGTAACTTCTTGGCATAAAAATTAAATTGGAGCAATTATGTATTGAAAAAAAGTACTAATTTTTACTCAGTTTGTCCATTATTGTGTTAAACTCCATCTACTATAATAGTATTAGAGGCAGTATACCCGGGGGGGAAAGCAGTAGACTCAAAGCTCTAGTAGGCTTGGCTTCTCTTCCTAGCTCTGCTGTTACCTAGATGGATGGTCGTGAGGTTTAATTTCATCTGTAAAATGTAAAGTTTTTTAATTCTGTGACTGGATTTGTGATTATTTAACTAGGATTTGACTTTCTGACCAGGCAGGCTGCTCTAAAAATAACTCATGGCTCCTGTATTTTCCCTATAGGAAGTATAAATCATGCTGGGCTCTGGGTTCAAGGCTGAGCGCTTAAGAGTCAACTTGCGTCTGGTCATAAATCGCCTTAAGCTGTTGGAAAAAAAGAAAAGTGAGTACTTTGGCTGCTATTTACTTTGTTTTTCTCTTTTCACAAGTTTTTCACTGGATCTTGGCTGTGATCTTCAGATAGGTTCCCCCAGCATTTTGCTTGCACGTTGACTAAGAAATGTTAGGTATATGACTGAATCTCTTTGAATTTTAGGTTGTATGAATGAACAGCAGGGACAACTTAAAACATACTATATTCTTAAAGAAATCAGCCAAACAAGCATTTATTAAGTGCCTGTCTACCACGTGCTGGGTACTATGCTAGCTTCTGGACATACAAAGACAAAAATAGATTTCATGACTCCTAAGCTCTTCCCCAAATTGGCAAATTTTAGAAATACATTGAACCGATCCCTAGCTTCCTAGAGGCATCTGGATAGAGGGGTAAACCGAGAGTTAGAAAGACCTCAGTTTAAATCCAGCCTCAGACACTTACTTAGCAACGTGACCCTAGGCAAGTCACTAAACTTTTGTCCATCTCACATTCCTCATCTGCAAAATGGAGAATAATAATAGCACCTACCTCCCAGGGCTGTTGTGAGAATGAAGTGAGATCATATTTGTAAAGTGCTCAAAAACCTTAAAAGGGGAGTGTGTGTGCACGTAGGTATAAAAATAAATGCTTGCTGTTGTTGTTGTTATCAAAAGTAATCTTTTTTAAGGAAAAAGAATAAACCATAAACTGGGCTCAAAAGCCTCAAGTGAGCATTTTTGGAGTGTTGAGTTAACCTAGAAAAATGACTTTTCTGTAAGTCTCATGTTCGGAATTTTTATAGCACAGAAGCTAGATGCAGTACCTCTTTCCTGACCATGGAAAAGCTTATTATCAATGTGTAAAGAATATGTATGGTTTATGTCACAGCGGAACTAGCCCAGAAAGCGAGGAAGGAGATTGCAGATTATCTAGCAGCTGGGAAAGATGAACGGGCTCGGATCCGTGTGGAGCATATCATTCGAGAAGACTACCTTGTGGAAGCCATGGAGATACTAGAACTCTACTGTGACCTGCTCTTAGCCCGATTTGGCCTGATCCAGTCCATGAAGTAAGACATGCTGAGCTCCCCTGGCATTTTGGCAGGAATGGACACAGCTTTTATCTTACGTGGTTATGTGGGGAAGCTGGAATGATGTTATTGTCTTTATCCAGAGTCTGATAGACTGATCTCAGCTAAAGGAAGCAAACTAGGGCGTCCTCAAGAAACAGAAGAGAGTGGATTTTCAAAGTTTAGAATATTGAGGTTTTTTTCATTTTTATATTTTCTTAGAGAACTTGATTCTGGTCTGGCCGAATCTGTGTCCACATTGATCTGGGCTGCTCCTCGACTCCAGTCTGAAGTAGCTGAGTTGAAAATAGTGAGTACAGTTGATTTTGGTAATTTTTGTCGTGCTTCAGAGAACTATTAAGACATCCATCTATGTGTTTGCTGCCTGTGTTTAGTTCATGTGTGTGGTTGTAGATTATTATTTTGGTGGGGGGGGTGGGAGGGAAGTTGTGCTTTTTTGTCATACTGTTTCTGAAAAAAAATTTTTGTTCTAAGACTTTATTTCACAGATTGGTAGAATGTTTAGTGTGGAGTGGAGAAGAATATGAGTTGTTCTTTTCTCCAGTTGTTCATTGAGTGGTTTTTGTATCTTTTCAGTGTTCTCTTATTCTTTCTAGGTTGCGGATCAGCTTTGTGCCAAGTATAGCAAGGAATATGGCAAGCTATGTAGGACCAACCAGATTGGAACTGTGAATGACAGGGTAATGAGTATACTTGTAAAAAATAAAAGTAAGACAAGCAAGGTGGGCAGGGGATACTTTTAGCCTGCTAGGATTTTAGTAGGGTCCCTTTGTAAGCCTAGATTAATATTTCATTGTAGGAAAGGAGGGAAGGAGAAAAGGGGGGCAGTCTGGGATTATAGGTTGACTGTGCAATCATTTTGTCCTCTAGCTTTTGTTGGGCACTGATATCCAGGCTGTAACTTTGGTGGCTTGTTATCTGATCCTAGTCCTATAATGTTGGCCTGTTTTATTTCTTATCACTGTATTCAACATTTTTTCAGCAACCACGTGAAGCACCTACTATGTACAAACCACTGTAGTATACAGTGGACCTACAAAGAGCAAAATGACATCATCCTGGTCCTCAAAGAGCTCACTTCCACTAACTTAACTGGGATTGGAGAGGGAGTAGGGGAGGAGGAAACTGATCTAAATGTGTCAGCAACTTATATACTTTACTTTTCCCCATATTGATCAAGCAACCAACATCTGTTCAGTGCCTACTGTGCTCCAGTACTGTTCTAGTCATTGAAAATACAAAGACAAAAATGTGCCTTGCTACTAAGTTAATTTATGGCTTTGGGAAAATAATTTTTCTTCCCTTTGCCTAGTTTTCAGTTATAAACTGAAAAGATGAAAAACAGTTAACTCATTGATTGCTTGGTGGTTGTTACCACCTTTATAATGAACACAAAACTCATTTTGTACTAGCATAGTATAGATGTCTTGGAATGCTAATGGGTGTATGTGTTTGCTAAGCAATCTGTTTGCTTTTTTCCCCCCAGCTAATGCACAAATTGAGTGTGGAGGCTCCACCCAAAATTCTGGTCGAGAGATACTTGATTGAAATAGCCAAAAATTACAATGTTCCTTACGAACCTGACTCCGTTGTCATGGTGAGTACAGTAGGTCCATTAGAGGCATTGAGGAGAGTGCGGGTCTCTCAGTAGGACCATCTTCTCCAAATGACTGTATTCCATGTGATGACTTCTGTTTAGAGAAACTGATAATGCACGTAGGGATTAAACCTCTGCCTTTGCTTTGCTAGTGGTCTGTAGAAATAGTAGCAGAAGTGTTTATGTAGCATATTAAGGTTGGCAAAGCACTTTACAAATGTTATGTCATTCAGTCCTCGCAACAATCCTGGAAGGACGTTGCTGTTATTATCCCCATTTTAGAGATGAGGAAACTGAGGCAGAGACTAAGTGACTTGCTTAAGGTCACCCAGCTAGTCATTGTCTGAGGCTAGATGTCACCTTGGGCCTTCCTGACTCCAAGTCCAGAACTCTATCCACTAAGCCAACAAGCTGCTTCTGTGTATGACAGTTACTGTCCTTGCCTGTCACAGAATTGTACAGCTCAAATGAAGTAAATGGACAGAAAAACCACTTGAAAATTACAAAGTAATACAAATCTTAGATAGTATTAGTATCATTAACATAGCCGTTCTTTTCTGACTTTTAAATGTGGATATACGTTGAGAAATTCGTAATTCCCTCGTGGATTGTAAGATAACCCCCAAGCCTCTGGGACTATGGTATAATTATATTGGTTCCACTCTTTCCTCAGGCAGAAGCTCCTCCTGGAGTTGACACAGATCTTATTGATGTTGGATTCACAGACGATGTGAAAAAAGGTGGGCATGGAAGAGGAGGAGGTGGTGGTGGATTCACAGCACCTGTTGGTCCTGATGGAACGGTGCCCATGCCTGTGCCCATGCCTATGCCCATGCCCATGCCATCGCCAGGTTCTCCTTTCTCATATCCACCTCCAAAGGGACCTGTAAGTTTCTACACACACACACACACACACACACACACACACACACGTGTGACCTTTTGGTATAAAGTCTTGAGAATAGAATGGGATGTTGTCAACTTTTGACAGTCAGCAACTGAAGACTGAAAAAGCAAAAATGTCTAGTATTCAGTCTAGTATAAACTTAGGAAAATAAGGTTTACCATTTTGATTAAGGGGCTGTGTCTTGGCTCAGTTGTACATCACAAAGCAGCAAAACACAGGGGATACTGAAAAAAAATCTTTCTTGTATGTCTCTTAATCATCATTGGGTGTCGTTGTGGAGCAGCTTTGGAGCTATTTCCCATGTGGTGGGCAACAAGTCCTTGAGAACATTTCTGCAGAGAAGGGCTGCTGTAGAGGAGAATGGCTTTTACCATTGGCAAAGGGTAGCCTTACCAGGACAACCTGATGAATATTCTCTGAAGGAAGATGCAGCAATTTACTTGAATTTTTTGATTCAGTAATTTGAATTAGAGTCCTTAAGCTTGTGTCTTTAGGGCTGTGTTAGGTATTTTTTTCTAATAGGGCTCTTGATTTGTTATTTTTTTGACCCAAACATGAAATCTTTCCTAGTTAGACACTGAGGACAGTACTGTACCTATGATGTTGCTTTTCTCCTCTTACAGTCGGACTTCAATGGATTGCCAGTTGGGACTTATCAGCCCTTTTCCAATATCCATCCACCTCAGATACCAGCAACTCCCCCAACATATGAATCTGTAAGTGCCTGAGCCTCCTTTTATAAGCAGCAGCTGCAGAGAGAATCCCATGAAGAGGGCAGAGTAATTGTCACAGGGAAGGCACAGTTTCATACAGCCCCTAGTACTAGCATGGATTTTGCTTTGGCACTTTCATCATGCTTCATACCTCAAGGGAAGTGGTGCTGGTGGTGCTTTGTTTCTTTGGTTAATCTAGGAACAGTAGGATAACAGCACTGTAAACTCCTAAGAAAGACTAATAAACAAGATGTAGTTATAATCAACCATTTCTTTGGATCAAGTAGACAAAAAAGTTCATGAAGCATGTATACTTGATGATATAATTTCAGCGTTGAAACACTAAGTGCCACTTATTTATCTTCTCAAAAACCATATAAAGGGACATCTCTTAGAACATGAGGCAGTTGTAGCACTGTTGGCACAGTCTGTCTCCCGGGCTTTCTGTTAGCCCCATGGCCTTTGACAGCAATTTGAAGCATGTTTCTACCAAATTGTGTTACGGTAGAAAAAAAACAACTACTAGATTCATGTGTTGAGGAATCCTGCAAGGGACATACCATATGAATTACTTGAGAAAAGCTACCTGCTCCTAGGCCTGCATGGGTTCTTTTCTTGATATTTTTTCTCTATGATTGGTGCATCACTGGCTGCATCTTCCATCCTTGTTTTCAGCAGCATTTTCTTGGGCTTTGGCCGGTGCATGTGCTAGACCATTGCCTGTGATTGTCTGGGGACAGTGGGGTGAAGAGCTTCATCTGTCTTCAGTAACAGAGTACCTTCACCCTGGCATGGAGTAATGGAGCCCTGGAAAGGATGCTTAGCTGAGCATTTTCTGGTTTTTTGCTTTGCTGTTAGTTGACTGAGTGTAACAGGAGGAAGGACAACAAAAGGATTCTGGGGGTTGGTAGCTCAATTTCTTTGAGGGCTTGAGAATCTTTTGTCTGTGGTGAGCAGTTTAACTCTTGGTGTAAGCCACTGCATTCTCTTAAGTAATTTTTTCCTCCATAGTAATAACACTTTCTGTGTTTCAGATTGATGATATTAATGCTGATAAGAATGTTCGCTCTGCACAGGTTGTTGGTAAGTACAGTATAGTAGCTCTTCTCACTAATTCTATCCTCTAACCTTGAGTGTTTTTCTTTCTTCTAAAATGTTTATTGAAGTCTTGTGTTTTTATATCAGAAATTATTGCAAGTGTTTGTCACAGCTTAATGGTCAGCCTTCTGCTCTTCTTTCTGTGCTGTCAGAATTATCTATTCTCATGGCTTTCCATCTGTGTCTTTTGCATTTATCACAAATTCAACATGTTCAGAACAGAACTTCTATCCCCGTGGCCCCCCCCATCCCTCCTCCCATCAGAGTCAGTTATTCCTTTTTCTTTATCTTTCTGGGTGGTTTCACTATTAAAAATACATATAACACATATATTTATTTTTATCTTAAGTGTTAAAATATTACAGCATGCCATGTTAATTAATCAGACAGCTTCTATGCATTTTTGAGAATGACACATTATAGATTAGCACAAATGTACATTTTGAAATTTTCCTCTTCATCCTGTATATCACATAAATGCTTATCAATGTAACTTTAGTCTCAGATTTTTATTCATTGTGCATTGATGCTTTTTAACTTCCCATTATAAACTCCCCCTGCATCGAACCTTTTCATGTAAGAAAATAAGAATCAAGGGGTACCAGCAAGTAAGACAACCTCATCTGAAGCTGTGTGCAAGTTCTGTACCTGTAGTCCTTCACTCTCTACTGAAAGGAAGAAATTAGGTTTTGTCTTTTCTTTGGAATCAGGATTAGCCACTACAATAATCATCTGAGTTCAGCTACCTTTGAGTGTTATTTTTAATTGACATACTGATACAATTATTCTCCTAGTCACCTGAGCTTGATATCTCAGTGTTATCTTGGATTAAACCCTTAAAATTAGCCAAAGGAAAATTTTAAACTGCATTTTAGGGTTAGATTATCCTTCTACTAGTAGATCTAATCAGGTACCGTCAAAGCTTTGCTTTTTATTCCCGTTTTCTTCACCACATTCAAGGTCTTCATTTCCACCTCTCTGGGTTTCTTCAGCAATTTTCTGTTGAATCTCTCTGGACTCCAGTGTCTCACTGTCACCTACTTATTATCATTCTTAATGTCAGCCTTGCTTCCAAGAATTTTCTTAATCTAGCCTCATCTTTTTTCTAACTTTATCTTTATTTTCTCCTATTCCTCATTCTGCCTGGTCCCACAAACATCATGCGTCATTTCTGCCTTTCCTCTCTTTGTTCCCCTAGTCCTCTTCCTTGTTAACAAATCCATCTTCTTTGGCTTTTATTGAACTCTCTTGCCACTACATTCTTAGAGAACTTCATCTATACAACACAATCATTGGAATCAGGAAGCCAAGGTTCAAATCCTGCCTTAGACACTTAGTAGCTGTGATAACCTGGGCATGTCCCTTTACCCGTTAGAGCTTCGATTTCCTCATATATAAAATGGGGATGGTCATACTTGCAGTATTGACTTCGCAGGCGTTTTGTGAGGAGAGTACTATGTGTCCTTCTCTTTAAGCTCTACGCAAATATGAACTGTTATTAATTTTCTTGTGTTCACTAGTTCATATATATTAATTCACAGTAGGATTGTAAGCTCCTTGAAAGCAGGGCCACATTTGATCATGCTACTGTTAACCCCTAGCATAGGGCTGGGAACACACTCAGTAAATGGTGATTGATTGACAGTGGAGCTATGAGGACTTTAGAATTTTTCAATCTTTGTTCATGATGAAATTTTTTTTTCTTTCAAAGACTTGCATTTGAAAAATGACCTCAAAATATAAGAAATATCTGAGCTAGAAACTATTTTGCAGGAAGAAAATTGGCAGAAGAACCACCCACATCCCCAGTAGATATATTGGTTAAAAAATTTCAGAGTAGGATTATATTTTCATAGTAAGAGGCAGTATAGTTAAAATGAAGATATAATTGTCAGAGTTTTTCTTAGAAGGTTGAAATATGAACTCCTTTTTGAGAATGGGTTGGGGAGAGACTGGGGCTATGTTTTCCTTTTACAGGGAACTCTCAGTGAGGAAATTCTCTCTCCCTGTATCACTCAGCACCTTCTTTGCAAGTAGCAGTTTTAGGATTGATTTGGGTCCCTGGACCTATCCAGGGACATCTAGCCATTATGTGCCAGTGCAGACTTGAACCCAGGTCTTCTATAGTTCAGGCTCAGCTCTTTCTCTATTATGTATGCCATTCCGTTTCTCACAGGTCAAATATTTAGCAGCAAATGCAATGAGAATCACCAAATGGCAGAATTATAAGGGAACTTTAGAAATTATCTGCTCTACCTGAGTTACAAGTGCTTTAACAACATTCTGAACAACTAAAACCAAAAAAAAAAGTGATACCAAATTTAAAATTAGCTAAAGGAAAATTTTAAGCAAAATTTAGGATTGGAACATAATTAGAATTGTCTTTACATGTAACTGAGGAAAAAATAAAATAATAAAAAAAGAACACAATTAGAAAATATCTTTCCCCTCAAGGATTTTAGTAATTCCTGTAATTAAAATTTTAAATTAAAGAAATTTCCCCCATACAGGCTTACTGGTGTATGTATGTCTCTTGTCTGAAAATCAGTCTAGTTAAATTTAAATATCTCCATGAAACAAAAAAGATTTCTAAGTCCTAGTCAATATAGTGCTTAGAGCAGCATTTGTCACAACAAAATTCCAGTGGAGCCCTTTGGAATTTGCCACATTATAATTTGACCTATGCAGAAGAGTAATATGAATATAGATCCCATTGTCTGACTGTCATGTCAGACTTTGACCTTCCTTTAAAACTCATTCCTTTCCTCCTTTATAAAAGGAACAACCCTACCCCCCCCATCCCTATTCTCAGGATTAGACCATAATTACAAGAAATAATTACAAAAAAAGGTTATTACTACTCTGGCACATTTAATTCCTCACAGGATTACATTTTTCTGTGTTGTTGTTTTTTTTAAGTATATTCCCTAATGGGCCTGGTGCTGCACTGGACTGATATATCTGGACTGAGTCTGCCTGTTTTCCGAGAACCATCGTAGCTAAATTTAGAGAAGCTTATCACTAGATTGGCCACCAGGTGATGGATTTTGGGGTCATGACAGTTTCTGAAGACCAGTTACCAAGCTGTTGAGTTGTGGCCATTTTTGATGATGGGAGAAGGGACTGGACACACTAATAAATTATTGATATGTGAAGTATTCAGATATGTTTCCCCTTGAGTTTTTTGGTGTTTTTTTACTTATGTTTTAATAAAACTAAGCATTTTGGAGGAAAGTTGACTGTGTGTTTTCAGGGAACACAGAAATGAAATCTTTAATCAATCTGGAAGACTTAAACCCTGGGCTTTTGAGGCAAAATAGTATAGTACAAAAAACACTCAGTTGGGACTCAAGAAACTGGGTCCAGACTTCTGCTGCTGACTAGCTGTGTGACCTAAGTAAGTCACTTCTCTGGGCCCTGGTTTCCTCAGTTTTTTGAAATGAGAGGATTGAATTAGTTGATCACTTCCATTTTGAACATCCTTTAATTCTGTAAATGGAAAGCTTATCAGACATTTATAACTCTTTGCTTGTTGTAATTACTTAGGTCCTGGCCCCAAGCCAGAAGCTCCTGCAAGACCCACCTTGAAAACTACAGATACCTTTGACAACTTTGTTTTGCCTGAATTGCCATCTGTCCCCGATACACTACCGACCACATCTGCTGGTGCCAACACCTCAGCATCTGAGGATATTGACTTTGACGACCTCTCCCGGAGATTTGAAGAGCTAAAAAAGAAAACATAGACCTTTTTTGGCTGTACCACTCCAGGATTTGGGAGTTGGGACTGAGCAGCACTCTTCTGGTAATGAAGATTCCCATAGAATTCTGTTTCCTGTATTAACGAATGCTCTCTTCCTCTTGAACTCTCTTCCTGCTGTACCAAATTCTGCTGCTTTCCAGCTCTTCATGACTTCAGGAGGCTAACTACTGGGGATCCTACAAGAACACCAGAGGAACGACTCCTGCAGGTGTGGGTTGTTCCTTCAAATACACTTTTTCCATCCCGTTAGTGTGATTGCAGATTTTGTCCTTGGCTATTATGAAGCAACTCCACAGGGGGGGAAAAAAGGCAAGGGAAAACGCTGTGGGAGAGTCAAGGTTTGCTGGACCATGGGGAAGAGGGGAAGAGGAGGCTTTTCATCCCTAGGCCTAGGGCCCAAACTCAGAAAGCCCTTTGTAGAGGGGCATTTCTGTGGGTGAGAATTAGGGGCGAGGTGAGTATTTCTCACTCCCCCAGACAGAAATGGAAGAGAAGACATGGGAATTACAGCAATAGTTGCTGGAAGCTGGGCAGTTTCATCGCATGTATGCTGCTCCTGGCTGCAGGATGCTCTTGCACCGGGATCCAGTTGTAAAGGTTTTCTGGAAAGTTGATGGCCTCTCTTAGTTCTGCTGGATTCTCAGGGAGCCCTCCGTGGCCTTTACCACTTGAGTTCGAGTGCTGAGTTTCTCTTTCATGAGGAATCAGTGCTACGGTTTCCTTCTTTTCCCCATAGCATATTCTGTTGAAAGTCGTTTGTCTTTTCTTCTTGAGTGTACCACTGGCACCTGAATGACAGTTTATAGGTGAGGCAGAAAATGCCTCTTCAAGGGTTCTGGCTGCCTTAATACAAGCATTCGACTGCGAATAAGAGGGTAATCTGTTTTTATTTGAATACTTTTAAGATGATGTGGAACCTTAAAAAATTTAGTCAAAGAAAACTTGGTTGGTGCCCACATGAGTGTCATTGTTCTCTGCTTTCCCTGGTTAGATGGATGAAGATTGACATCCTTATTCTTAACTTCTCCTTGGTCCTTTTAGCCAGTGCCACTCTCCCTAGGGGGAAGGCCTTCTGTATCAGTAATGTGACTGGTCTTCTTTTCTGTGTAACATATCTGTACAGCAGTTTCAAATAGCTTTTCTTTAATTTTTGGATTGATTGTATCGTGGAGATTAGTAGCTCCTAATAAAGATGAAGATTCAATGCCCTGTTTTGCTACCACTTGGCTAGAAAGCAAAGGTATCAATAAGGGGCATTGGGAATGGAGAGCCTTAGTGACTGTAAATAAAGGGTTGTCTGAACAAGCGACCTGTGGAAGCACACCAGACAGTCTTAATGCCAGTCCTGCAAATCTTTAGCTTTTAATTACTTTAAATGTTTAAATTAAATAGTTTGGGGTTGTATTTAATGACAGATAACGACTTTTGAGTTATTTCCTCGGTTCATAATAAACTGAACCTCTTGTTAGTGCCTTTGTCTTGCAGAAAAAAATGTTTGATAAGATCAGTTCTCTTGCACACATTGCACGGAACTTGGCTTCATCCTGACTTATTTACCACCACAGTCAACTTTGTAAATGTGGGCAAGTAGGATTCTAAACTAGCCATGCAGAGAGAGTGCTGGGTGCTTCTGCTTACCTTCTCTACCTCATTGGCAGTGGGACTGACAGTACTCTGAGATGGGTCTGTCCAGGGCCTTTGCTCGTATGTACCTCAGCCATGACAGGACCCCGGAGAATGCCCGACTCTGTGTAAACAGAACATACTGCTGAGGTGATTTTAATTCTTCGTTGAATCTTACAGAGTTAGGTTTAAAATAAGAATAGGTACATGCATCTGGCATTCCCCAGGCCGTGCATGCCATGCAAAAATAAATACCACTGGGATGTTTAATATTCATCAGCCCTGATAGGAAAGCCAAGAATAGGGAATGAGAAAGTCAGGCTGGTTCATTCTCCGAAGCTTCCATATTGGTGCCTGCTTCTGTTGGCTCTGGCAGTGCTGCCTTTTGAGGCCTCCGTATTCCTAACAAGTTGGAGAGTTTTTGCAGCAGAATTTCTGCAAGTGTTGCTTCTTTCTGTGCCTAGTTGTGGAGGAAAGGAGGGTCAAAGTGAGACAAAACTTGAAACAGTTGCTAGAGGCAGAGCAAAAGGGACAGTGCAGATGCAGAACTGTTATCTTAATTTGTTACCAGAAAGATAATTACTACTGTTATTTAATGTTGAATGCCAGCAATGTGCTAGGGACTATATGAAGAACATAGAATTTAGTGTCATTCTGCAAATAGGAAAGTGGTTCATCGAACTCTCCGTAGAATAGTAAAGGAGGATGGTGGTGCTAAGTATGCTGCATTCGTTCTTTGCTTTAGTGACGCTGAGTCTTCATACAGCTGATGCTTAACTCACTGAACTGGGGAGTTACCTACCATGACGGACTTTCTCTCCTTGCAGAAGGTCAGCATAATTGCAGAAGCGAAAAGGTTAATGATCACAAGCACTAACAAAATGACACTGGTGATGATCAGAAAGGAGCCCAGGACTGGGTCTAAGTTGACAACCTAGAAAGGTAATAGAAGCAAGCCCTGAGCAATATGTGTAAATACTGATGGAATTTTACTTCTGGTTCCAGAAAACATTCGTGAAAAGCATCTGTAAGTTTAGAAAAGAAGAATTATTATTACTGGAAGGTGTTAGAGTACAATGGTTGATTTATTTAAGGGTGTAATGCCATTATATGCTTTATTTAACATAAAGGAATGGATGAATTATAATAAAACTGTAAATTACTTAGCTTCCCTTTTTTTATGTAGGTGACCTTAGAAAAAATGTATCCAAACTCTCTGGGAGAGCATATACATGTTCATTTTTGAAGAATAATAGGATCACTTTTAATAAATACATAAACACTAGAAATAAAACTGTCCATAACACACCCAGAAACCTATAACTTAAATAAAAATGTAACAGGTTTCCAAAGGATGACTGTATAGCCTTTTATCTTAGCATGGTTCTTTTACTTCCTTCTGGAATTGTTTTCCTTCTCACAGAAAAATACTTGGTTCTGTGTCATTCTTCAGTTTTCAGGATTGAAATCATCCGTTTCTCTGATTCAGAAGCTGACTAGAGCCACATGCATAGCATTCTTCTCTTTATTTAATTCCACTTCCTTTGACCATGGAGGTGCTGTTTTCCCTTGCTTTTTGGCCTATTGAATACTACTTCTCTACTGCTTTTTCTAAGGTTGCTAGGGTATTAAAAATGCCATTAGACTGCAGAGCAAATCCCAGTGTTTTTTCAAAAGCATTGGTTACAGCAAAGGTCCAGGACAGCCAAAGGCGCAGTTAGTTGTAGTAGGATTTTATGTGTATCTCTAGCTAAGGAGATTTACAAATGATCGTTAGTCTTATTTCCCCTTCAAGTTGCAAAGTTCTAAAGGATTTAAAAATGAATTTGAAAGAGCCAGAAACAGATGTCAGGACAATATGAATGTGGCAAAATCCCCGTTCTTATCGAATTGCTTAAGAGTTTGAGAGATCTGAAACATTCCCAGAGGCAGCTGCATTCTAGCAGCTAGACGTCTCCCTGGATTTTGAGGTGATGCCATCTTCCGAGATCAAAGATGTATGTCATCCTTATACCTTCTAACAGTGTCTTGAATGTTTATACTCTGAGAGTTAAAGGGGTTTCTCTAATTTGAATTGAACTTTAATCTTTAATTTAGTTTCTTAACAGTGTATAAGAAACACAAGTGTTTGGCTTTTCACCTTTCCTGAAGATAATTCATGTTTCCCTGAAGTGAGGATTTGCCAATGACAATAAAGAAATACTGCAGTTCTTCCTAGAGTTGTGTTTAATGGTACTCTTGTGCCTCTTGATAATTTTTAGGTTTTTCCTAAAAAAAGTTGCACGTTTTCAAAGAGACATTGAGAAAGGACTCAACTCCTTAGTGTCACCTTTGCTAGGTGGTTAATGAACATGGGATTTAGGTTTGTGTCTCAGTTTGAGAACAATGTCCTTTGAGAACTAATTGTGACAAGGACGAAAAGTAACAGGTAAAAATGGGTCCTGTAAGAGTAAAGATTTCTAAAAGGAATAACCAACCACTTAGGATCTGGCCATTGTGAGCACTATAAGAAGCAATAGCAGAGGATCTCAGTTTCCCATCCCAGGCTTAAGGGAAGTCTCTCCATTGGGAGCTCCTCGTTAGAGGCATGTATTAAACCAAATGGATTTAGGGATTATATAGCAAGGGTTCTCACCTTGTGGTAATCAGAGATCCCCATCAGAAGACCAACAATAGTTACAGCTGAGTTGAAAAAGGTTCTGTAGTCAGAGATGCTCCATCCAAAAAGAATGTTGAACTGTGTAAGGGAAAAAGCCAGTGAGAGCAGGAGTGGCCCTCAAGTGGCAATTTCTGTGCACTTGGAGGACCAGCTGTGGGAGATGGTCATAGCAGCTTAGATTTAGGCCATCTGCTCCAGCCCCTTCACTTTACTGTTGAGGAAACTTGCCTGAATCACACAAGTATGAGAGCCTTAATAATGATGATAGTGTATGTCTATGTAGCAACTGCTATGTGCCAGGCACTGTTGTAAGCACTTTGTAAGCTCTTTAGAATAACCCTGTGAAGTAGGTGCTGCTGTCATTCCTGTTTTACATTTGGAAGAACTGAGGCTGACTGAGGGTCAGTGACTGGCCTGGGGTCAAACAACTAGTAATGACCTGAGACCACATTTGACCTTGGGTTTTCCTGACCCTAGGCCTCCTGATAGACATCTACTTTGTCACCTCGAGGCTTCCAGGGTGCTTGTTATGAAAGGCTGTTCAAAAATGTGCCTAGGTCACTTACTCTGGAGTTGGAGGACCTCCTTTCAAACCTACCTCCAGTGTTGTTGACTTTGGGTAAATACTAACCCTCTCTGGGCCTCAGTTTCCTCATCTGAAAAATGTGGGGCTGGACCAGAAGGCTCCCGAGGTCCTTTTCAGCTCTAGGTCCCACAGTACGACCCCATGAATCCCTTGTACTCAATAGCACTTAATACCTTGCACAGCACTCTCATATCCATTAACCTTGATCCTTGGTATCTTAGTGCCGTAGGTGTGATTTTCTCCATTTTACAGGTGAGAAAATTAATGTGGAGGAAAGTAAAGTGAAAATAGTGCTAGTTAGTGACAGCTTTGGCTGAAACCTGGTCTTGTGATTCTAAGTTGAGTACTTTCCCTACCATGCCATCCTGACATCTTTGACTTAAGGGTTTTAGGCACTGTTTGCCCAAGGTTACACTCTTGTCAGCGTGTCAGGAGGGAAACATATCAGTGGCTTACAGCGATGGAGTGGCTTGTCAGCAGGATCAGAATGATCAGCAAGAAGCCAGCCACTTCATCCCGAGCTCTCTTCAGTGTTGTGCTGATAGTCTGGAGTCTGGGATTGAGCTGTAGCAGGCTTCAGAGCCCGGTGGTTGTCAGCAAGACCAGGAAGCCGAGGAGGTAAATGAGAGCACAGGTCACTTGGACAACTTCGTGGAAGCTGATAGATCTATCAAGGAAGTCTGGCCGTTAGTCGTCACCACTATGAATCAACACTTCCATTTCCTTGGCAATAAATTTGTGTAAGTTTGGCCAACTTGATGTGCAAGTCTTTATATTGCCAAGTTTTCCTGTGGTGGCTGAATAAAATAAAATTTAGTGGGAACTTGACCTTGGGGGTGAATGGGTGGTCGTCATTGGATGTGGAGGGGAAGACGTGTTGGATACAGTCCCAAGGCTAGTCTCTACTCTGAATTTAGGTATCAGGCCAGCCCCATCTCTTGTGAACATGAGCAAAATCTCATCTCAGTGGGAGAGACCTTTCCCCATGGGATGTCATCATGAGAGCCTGAACTCTGTCTAGTGCCCTGGTCCTAACGCAATCCCTGGCCAATGACAACCAAACCTGGGATTGGGAGGTTCAGCAGTGACAGCAGTAGAGACACAGAAGACAGATTTCTGTGGGGAATGAGGTGCCTGCTAAAAAAGTTTTCTTAGGTGTAAGATATTTTTGTGTAGAGAAGTCTTATTCCACTTTTCTTCCCTCACCCACTTTTCCCCTTCCTTAACCTTCTGTATATTTGTTTTTGTGGAATCTGTGGGTCAGGGAACCTGTTGGCCCCAGTTTCCTAAAAGGTAAAATTTAGAAGTTGGACTTGATGTCCTTTGAGTGTCCTCGCAGTTCCAAATCTGTGATCATATAGTGATACCTAAATACCTACTTGACTTGCCTAGTGTGAGGTCTGGTCTCCAAAGAAGGTTAGCAAGAGGTAGTAATTTTGCCAGATTATTGTGTATTGTAACATCTGGGCTAACAGAAAAGGCTTCACATATACAGAAGTGTGTGATGTGTGTGTGCTGTTTAGCAGTAATTAACAAGGTCGATGAGAATATAGCCAGTGTTTTCTGTTATGTAAGGTTCTGCCCTTCTGCCATATACTGGACCCAAGAACACCCCTGTCAGATCTTAATATAGATGTTACTCCTTAAGTGTTTGGATGTTTCTTCACAGCCGTTTATTTAAAAAACAACTCATTTACATGTCCATACCGTAATAGGAGACGTCTCGTCATAAGATTCTGTGCAAAGAGGCGGCCAAGGCAGCTGCCTCAGTGGCCCTTTGGGGAATGGAGTGCTTACTGCAGGAGGAAAGGGGCCATACAAAGTTCCCTGAACCCCAGCCGAGCTCAAGGCAAGACACTTCCCATCACGTTGGTGTTTTGTTTAGGCAGGATGTTTCCCACACTGCAGGTGTATGTGCACAAACATTTAAGTCATCAGGTCAAAATGCTTTTAACTGGCTAATGCTGAGAACAAGAAAACCATTAATTCATTTAATTAGGTTTTGTGATTCTGTTGTGTAGGATATAGTTCCATTGTTAAACCTTATTCTTTGAGTACAAACTTGACTGTATGAAAGTAGTGAATAAAGTAAGCTCCCTGAGGGCAGGGGCTGTTTTCATTTTTGTCTTTGTATGCCAAGGGCCTAGCACATTGTGCTTAATAAATCTTAGTGAAACACGATAAGCATCGTGAGAAAGAATAATTCAGATGAATGCATGGTAAGAAATGTAAGCAATATTGTGATTTTCTAATTGTTATCTGTTGTGGATATTGGCCCAAATTTAGTTTTTAGCTGTGATAGGCACAGAAATATATGGAAGGCTAGAGAAGAAGGAAGATGTTTTGGCTGAGTTTGCTTTCCTACTGAAGGTCTTTATCTCTTGCAAAGGCTACTCATCTTTGCCATAAGCTGGGGCAGAAGCCTGGGCACTCTGTATTTTGGGGGCTGTCCTATACCAGGACTGCTTGCTCACCTGCTTTTATTATGATGGTATTGCGCCATATCTCTTTTATACAAGAAAAAACACTTCAGCTGGAGTGCCAGCATTATAAAGCTTATGAGGATTATGCTGGTGTCCAGGGCATTGCTTTTCTTGGTGAAGTATTTCCATCCTTGCTGTTTCAGCCGGTTCCCCTAAACATAAGTACAGTGGTTACTACTGCTTATGAGGAAGGTTTAGTCTTAGAAGATTTTGCTCCAGTAAAGATTGAAATGTAATATGATTTTATTCTTGCTCTGTTCTGCAGCCATTCAAAGCCGATTCCAAGTGAATAAGAAACTTGAATTTGAACAGCCTCTTTTTGGAGAATCTAAAACTTGGTTAGATTTTAAAATAATTATTTGGAAAATTTTTTTTTAAAGTATGCCTGATTGTGACACATTCTCTATTGTCTCATTTCCCCTCACAGGGAAAACACCACTTTGTATTAATAGCATACCAGCCAGAAAATTGAATTAGCCCTCAGCAGAGTCTTGGCAAAGTACTTTCATTGCAGAGAGGAATCCCAAGTCTTGTATCTAGCAGCACAAGTAAGGAGCGCTTACTTCATGTCAATAGTGTTAAATGGCTGACCTTGTACTCTAGAGCAGATCGATCCCAACTTTACCTGTGTGAAGATGTGATAAAAGAGTAGCACAAAGTAGATAACTTTTGAGGCAATGAACCAGATGGAAACTTCTGGGCATCTGAATGATCTGTAAAGTGTTCACGTTGATAGAACTGAAGAAAGCCCCTAGAAAGAATACAATAGGTTTTGGGAGAAGAGTCCAGCTTTCCCCCTGGACTCCCAACTATTCAGACCGTCCCCTAGCCAGCCCTTGCTGCCCCCTTCAGTCCCAGTTTGATGAACTCACCTTGCTCAGTACATACTTTCATCAAACAAATATACTTGGTCCCAATGACTTTAAAAAGAAGGGAAGAATGTGTAAACATAAAGGGGAAAAAGTAAAAAGTGTTCCTAGTATTTGTGCAGTGGGTTGTTTTCTCTGATCACTACAGAAGGGAAATCACAGCTATTAAGGAAAATGAGTCAAAGAACCCTTTCTCACTAGAAAGAAAGATGGAAGCTGGATAAGTTAAAAAAGAAAAGGCAGGAAAAAATCTCTCTGACTCATGTTGCAGTGCTGAAGTGTGAAGTGTAAGAGAAAATAGAAAGGATAGTGTGGTAAATAGAAGCGTGTAAAGACTGATGTGTAAAAAGTGAAACTTGTATATGTTTGAAGTCTTTTAAAGAATTGAAATATATTTTTTGCTCCCTAAGAAAACAAGTCTTTAATAAAAGTGTGTAAAATGAGTGTATAGTTGTCCACTTTTATTTTGTGCTGTAAGAAGAGTAATGTATAAAAATTCATGTCACTATCCCTATGAAAAACATCTGAAGCCTTATTTCCATATGAGATCAGGATAAAAATATTAGAACTCTTCAGTCTACAAAAATGGGGATGAGACAGATCTATAAAGTCATGAAAGGGCTTGTGAACATATACTTGTTCAACAGATCCCATAATGCTGGCACAGGGGGTGCCTCTTCAAACACAAGTACATGTTAGGATCAACCAAAGGAAATCCTACTTTCCATGGTGAATAATAAGCATGTGGACCTTGTTATCTTGAGAGACGATACATTCTAAGAGCAGTAGCAGTTCAAGGAGGATGCAGATAAATTCTGATGTTTTGAGCTTGAGTTTTTTGAGTCAACTTGAATTTATAGTACATTATCAAGGAGGGGTATCATACAAAGTCTTGATTTTATTCCTAAGTGCCTGCCTCAGAGTAGCCAATAAATTCTTGTTGGTTGATTTGGTGCCATTATTAAGACTACCAACCAACCTAAGAAGGCTGGGTGCCGTATTTCTTAAATAGCAAATGAAATCTGTCTCTTACCTGTTTCTAATGAAAGTGAAAAGTGGAACCTCCTAACACTGATATGTGTTACAAATGTAACATACAGCTTCTGGGAACAGGACTCTGTCAGAAATGATCTAAGCAGATTTTTCTACTTGGAAGTTAGAAGACAGTGGCTATAGTTTGGAATTGCCTGTGAGATGTGGATGACTCACTCGAGCCCTTTGTGTATCTGTAAGACCTCCTGTAAGCCCCAGTGTTCACCGTTTCCTTACCCATACAGTCTCTTAATAGGGACCATGGGGTACAGCCTAGGATGGAGCATCTGTCTCAGTGAAGATTTTGGTTGCCTAAAGGTCCCAGTACAAAGAGTGGATAGAAGGTTTAGAACACAGGAGATGTAGTGGCAGAGCTGAGACAGATCAAGCCAATTTCTGTTTACTTCCAATGATAATATATATAGTTCTTGAAGGCTGACCAAATGTATTCCTTAAAACTACCCTGTGAAATGGATAGTAGAAGTAGTATTCCCATTTTGAGCTAATTAACAAGCATTTATTAAGCACTTAACTATGTTCCAAGCACCATATTAAGTGTTGGGGACATGGAGAGAAAAGCAAAATGGTCTTTGCCTTTAAGGAATTTTTGAGCTGAGGGAGATGCTAGCTATAGAGAGATGAGTGGGTGGAAAGACAGAAGACATAGTTTTGGGGGAAGGCACTGGGAGGAACAGGAATAAACTGAGGTCCTAAGAGGTGATGGTCGCAATTTAGTAAATACCTGATTTGGGATTTAAATCTAAGTTTCTCTGACCCCAGGTTCAGGCTTACAACACATGAAATAACCATTACAGTGAGATTTTGACAACTTTTTGTGACTTTATAAGTTTACTCTCTCTGTTATTTTTAACATCTCTCCCATCCTCCCATGTGTTTTTCCTTTACTGGTAATAAAGCCTTTGGGACTGCTAGGGGTGCCATAGTGCATAAAGTGCTGAATCTAGAATCAGGAAAACTCATCTTGCTGAGTTCATATGTGGCCTCAGACACGTACTGTGTTACCCTGGGCAAGTCACTTCACCCTGCATGCCTCAGTTTCCTCATTTGTAAAATGAGCTGGAGAAGGAAATGGCAAACCACTCCACTATCTTTGCCAAGAAAACCCCCAATGCAGTCCCAGAGTCAAACACACTGTAACAAACCTTTAGAAAATGTTAAAAGAATTGTGTGTTTGCTTCAGGATAGGAGGGCTGACAAGAAGCTTTGAGACCATTCTTATTCCACCAAAAAAGAAAGAAACCTTGATCAGAAGCTAGAAGGGAGCAAGTGGGCCCTTGAGAAGGAAGAAAGGGATGATGCTTTAGTTGGCCTGCTACCAAGAAGCCTCGGGGATTTATACAAGCTTGAAGCCCTGTACCCAAATGGGGTTGGTTGGTTTGTTATGCTAGGCTGTGGGGTTAAGTGACTTGCCCAGGGTCACACAGCTAGTAAGTGTTATGTGTCTGATGCAGGATTTGAACTCAGGTCCTCCTGATTCCAGGGCCGGTGCTCTATCCACTGCGCCTCCTAGCGGCCCCCCCAAATAGGGTTTTGAAATTAAAATGTTTTCAACAAGAGAAATACTCTTTATTTAGAATGAAAAAAAAAAAGGTAAAACGGGTCTCCCCTTTGCCCATCAGGGGCTGTGGAAAGGCTGGGAGAGTAGAGGTGCTCTTACCCACACCAGTGGACTCCAGGATCAGGGTCACCACGCAGAAGAGGTTCACATTAGCGTTATAGACACCAAATGCCACAAAGAGGCTTCTGGTGCGGCTATCTAGCCAGTGGCTCTGCTTCAGGTGCTGAAGAGTTCTAGGGGAGGGCGAGGCAGAGGGGGAAAAGGGGCAAATTACCCAACTCCAAGGAGAAAAATCCCAATATCTGTTTTTTTAACCACAAAACATGAGACTAGAGTTTTTTGGTGTCTTCTCCCTTTTGAGTGAACAGTATTTTGTGAAATTTGTGTTTGATTACAAATGCTAATATTTCTGTTGGTGTTGGCATAAAAACAGCACATTGGAATGTGAAGTTGGTAAACTCACAAAAGAAAAATTCCCAGCATTAAACACCTGGGTGGCCTGCAACATAATACAACTGAACATTTCAATAACTTATTTCGAAGAAATTTTTATGTACTGCGCTGGTTGGTTGCTGATATGGGCGTCTTAGTTTTCAGTTGAAGCACTGATCTGTTTAATCTTTATGGGTCAGGTTCAGGATCATTATTTGGGTAATTAGCTATTCTTGTAAGTTTAAAGAAAATTAAATATTTAAATGTTAAGTCATGACACTAGTAGTTTCATAGAGGGTCATCTAGTGCAACTCTTGTAGGGAAAGAAACAGATTAGAGTTTAAGTGACTTGTCTAAGGTCAGAGTCAGAACTTGAACCCAGTTCCTCTGATGTCAAAGCTAGTATTTTTTCACATGACGATTGAAGCCTTCAGTAGATGCACACCAAACTATTTTCTTGGGTGTGAGATAATTTTAGCATGTAGTTTTGGGGTAAACAGTGCTCATGAAGAAAATCTTGCTTAAATGACATTTAACAGAGTCTGGCCAAATTTGAGTTATGCTTGAGCACTGTTGTGCCTGTGAGTGAAAAAGAAAGTCTCTTACTGGAACAGTGATGGAATGGATTTTTGCCCAAACCAGAACGTATCTGTAGATTGAGACAAAACCTGGAACTTTGTATCTAAACAGCAAATTTCCTTTAAAAAGAAAAATGGCCCCTGAAATGCTAGTAGCACAGTAAATAGATGTGGTATCTGTCAAACTGAATTTATAGTATATTTTGATGGCTCTCAAATGGCTAACCTCAAGAGTGGATAGAAAGCCATATCTCAGAGCCTTTTGCTCAGAGTTTAGGTTTGCTCACCTGTTAGCATCTTCAGAGCTGTTCCCAAGGTCAACAATGTAGTCTCCTCCTGAGTACACTGCACACTGTCCTTGGATAGGGTATCACCCAAGGCTTCCTCGCTCTGATAACACCAAATGCTGTCTTGATTTGTGCTCTTCAGATCAAGGGGAGCCCAGTTAACTCCATAATTCTTCTGATCCTCCTGCTGATTCTGATAATAGGGCTTTACTTGTTCACTAGGAGAAATTCTTTTTGGAAAGGATACAGTATCAGGAATACGGATCTGGTGAATTCGGACACTGCCTTATTATAAGGAAGGAATTTCCTTCAGCAATAAAGCCTAGGAGGGAGAAAAAAATTATTAAAGCATCTAGCTAAGTGAGAGAAGATTGTACTAGGCCAGGAGTGGGGAACCTTTCAGCCTGGAGGCCACATGTGGCCTTCTAGGTCCATGGCTGTGGCCTTTTGACTAAGTCCAAATTTTGCAGAACAAATCCTTTTATTGAGGGGATTTGTTCAGTGAAGTTTAGAGTTGGTCAAGAGGTCACACCCAAGGACCTAGAAGGACATGTGTGGCCTCGAGGCTGCAGGTTCCTCACCCTTGCACTAGACAATTTACTGGAAAACCTAAAGTAATGGGACTTGCTCCATAAAGGCCTAAAGATTTCATTAAAATTTTATAAAGAAATTAATCTATACAAAATTATGACTTTATTTGTAATAGCACAAAACTAATAACAATTCATGTGTCCAATGATTGAAAAATGTCTGAAAGTGTGAATGTGACCAAATATTGCACCATAATGGCAAATATGAAGAAAAAGAAATGTGAGAAGATGTAAAAAGTGATAGACTGAAGAAGAATGTGAACAGTGTATCACCAGTGGCTGCAGTTATGTAACAAATTAACAGTGACAACCCTGTATATACAAAGAGGATGTTTTTATTGTTTGTTTAAAAATTACACATTTAGCAAAAAAAGTAAGTGTTAGCATTTATAGATGATCATTTTAAAAATTTTGTTTCTGTATTTGAATTTTTTGTTGATGGTTACTTAGTTTAGAATGTTTAGATTACAAAAGAGATGGTTAAAGGACAACTTGTCAGTCTTCAAGTAATAATGCTTTGCGCATAGCTTAATAAATATTTGTTGAATTGTTCAGTCATTTTCAGTTGTGTCTGATTCTTTGTGACCCCATTTGGGGTTTTTGTTTTGGTTTTTTTGCTTTTTTTGGGGGGGGGTGAGGCAGTTGGGGTTAAGCAACTTGCCCAGTGTCACACAGCTGGTAAGTATTATGTGACTGAGGCCGGATTTGAACTCAGGTCCTCCTGATTCCAGGGCCGGTGCTCAATCCACTGCGCCACCTAGCTGCCCCCAAGAGGAAATATTCCTTTTTTTGGTGAGGCAATTGGGGTTTAGTGACTTGCCCACAGTCACTCGGCTAGTATGTTTTAAGTGTCTGATTTGAGACCAGATTTGAACTCAGGTCCTCCTCACTCCAGGGTCGGTGCTCTATCCACTGCGCCACCAGCTGCCCCAATTTGGGGTTTTCTTGGCAAAGATACTGGAGTGGTTTGCTGTTTCCTTCTCCAGCTCATTTTACAGATGAGGAAACTGAGGCAAGCAGGGTGAAGTGATTTGCTTAGGGTCACACAGCTAGTGTCTAAAGCCAGATTTGAACTTAGTGAGATGAGTCTTGCTGACTCCAGGCCCAGTGCTCTATTCATTGTGCCACCTAGCTGCCCCCATTTGTTGAATTACAGTATATCAGAGGTTTCAATCGGTAAGGTGTAGATCAGTCTACCACCTTAATAGATATTCATGGCAGAAGAAATGGGCTTAAATTGTAGCTATAAAGGGTTTGGTTAAACTCAAGGAAACCTGGGACAAAATCTTGAAACTCTAATGACTCCAGCAAGATGCAGTCACTCTGGGAAGCCTGACCTGAAACAGCTGACCCTTAACAACTTCAATTATAATATTGCTGCGGGTGCTATTCCATAAACTAGTACATAAATTACTTGTAGTAGAACTCCTCCTTTGCCAAGAACTGCTGGAAAAACTGGAAAGCAGTTTGACTGAAATTAGTTATAGACTAATATCTTATACCATGTACTATAATAAGCTCAAAATGGATATTTGATCTGAATATTAAAGGCCATACCTTTATAAAATAGAAGAGAGGTTAAGTGGCTTTCATAGCTATGGCTAAGGGGAGAATTCTTAATCAAATTAGGAATAGAGGTGATAACAAAAGATTATTGAGATTACATGAAGTCAAAAAGCTTTTATATAATCTAATCAATCGAATTAGACTGAGAAGGGAAGTTGTTAATTGAAGGGGGGAAATCTTTGCCTCAAACAGCTTTGATAGTTTCCTGATGACAAAGATATATAAGAAAATAGCACAACTGTATGACCAAGAGACATTCCCCAATGGATTAAGTGGTAAAGGGATATGAATACACTGTCCTCAGAAGAATTGCAAACTATTTTTTAAATGCATGGTTTATCCAATTCACTATAACGTATAATCATATTATACTGTAATAATAATATAAGTATAATATAATAATCACTGTAATAAATGCAAATCAAAAAAGGTCTGAAGTTTTACCTTATGTCTGCCATACTGATAAAGATGGGAATGGTAAATGTTGGAGGAGTTGTAAAAAGACAAGCATTATTGGTACATTATTGGTAGATTTATAATTGGTACAACCATTCTAGAAAGCAGTTTGGAATTGTTTTAAGGAAGTGACTAAAATGCCCATGCTCTTTGATCCAGAGATTCCCTGCCAGGCTATATGCCTCAAGAAAGTCAAAGGGAGAAGGCCCTATTGATACACCAAAATATAACCACATTTATTCTAGGAAGAACTGGAAACAAAGTAGGTGTCCTTTAACTGGGGAATGGCTAAACAAATTGTGGAATATGAACATAATGGCACATTACTGTTCTATAAGGAATGATGACTGAATAATACAGAGCAGCTTAGGAGATATGTGAACTGTTACAAAGGGAAGTAATCAGCCAGAAAAACAGTATACAAAATGGCTACAACCACACCAGTGTATATGTGGAGATCAATGAGATAGAAATCTGTAACTATCAGCAAGCTTGGTCCCTAGGAAGAGTGGAGACAACGTGCCTCCTTACTTTGCAGAAATGGGAGACGATGTGGCACAGTGCGCAAACTTAGTGGATGGTCTCGTTTTGATAAAACATTTCCTCCCCCTCCCCCTTTCTCTCTTTTTATCCCTTGAAATAAGGGATGGTTTTCTGAGAGAAGAAAGGAAGTATAGTTAGCAGTGAAGGTGATATAAAACTAAAAATTACCAATGAAAATTAAAAGGAAAAAAGTGGGGAACTTTTGAGAATTAACAACATTAATTAATCACTCAGTGTTCAGCACCTACCTTGTGCCAGGTACCATGCTAGATGTTGGGCATACGGAGTGCATGGTCCTCTCCAGGAGACTCTTACCTCTGTATTCCCCATACAGGTTAGGAATTAGAGTGTTGTCAGTCCATCGATAGAAGTCTTTAATACATTTGATCTCTTCAAAGTAGTTATTAATTCTCTTCTGGATGGCTTGATTGAGGTAAAACCTGTTGTGATTCCTTACTGAATGAGTGGAAATCATCACCATTATAAGGAGGAGGATTTGTACTGTTGGATAGAAAAAATCAGATGAGTGATTAAGAGGCAGCAATGATACAGTAAAACAGAGTGCTTGGTTTCCTAGCAAATTAGTAAGCTGTACTTCCTCCAAGAAATTGAAATTCTCTGCTAGGATTTTCACCCTGACTATTTATTTTCCTATTTTCCACTAGACAATATTCCCCCCCCCCACCAAAGAGGTAAAACATATCCCATCTCACTCACATCAGCACCATTGTTGAGTCTGTTATATGTGTGTATGTATAATGTCTGTGTTCACAAAGCAGAGTAACACTTGTCTTTTCGGATGTATTTTCAGCGGCATTGATAACAGTGGAAGGAAATCATAAACATAACACCTTGTCCTTTTTGAGTGTCTTTTAAAAAAAACCACAACTTTTCCAAGTGCTTTTATAAGTAATTCCTTTTTCTTCCTAGCAACTTTGTGAGATAAGTAGGATTTATCATTATTTCTGTCATTCATGTAGGGAAAATTAAGTTTTTGTCCAAGAAATTAGCAAAGCTGGGATTTAAACGTGAGTCCCTTCCTTCTTGATTCTTAAGTCTTTGCATTTGACAACACTGCTCTCTGAAACCTAGAAATAAACTTTTGGTGGACAAATGCCTTCTTCCCCTGTATTTGCTCTGGAAGCAGTCTGCTGGCTCAACATGCTTTCATGTTCTTTTTCGTACCAAACATTTCTCTCGCCATTTGGAACAGTTGTTTCTCTTTCATGGTTCTTTCTGGAGCTTTAACTGGGCTCTTCACAGGAGGGACTCTATAGATAGGGTTGTTCTCATCTCTCGAGCCAGGTGGTGACAAGGAGGGACATTTTGCTGTCAAAAACAAAAAACAAAACAAAAAAATGGATGGTAGCAAAAGAAACATTGTGCTTTAGCGAAATACTGATCAATGTAGCCTCAGACACAGGAAGACTAGACCAGAGAGGCAGGCTCCCTAAATGTGTGAATCCAACCCAACCCAACCCAACCGCATGCATTTGTTAAATCATGCTAGGTTGGAGGTACGTTGCTAGGTACTGAGATAAGATGACAACATGACAATCGGTTTGATTCAATAAGGCATGCTAGAGGTCTCCCCATCTGAATTCAATGGTCAGTCAACAAGCATTCATTAAGCACCTAACAGATAAGCAGGAGCAGCTAGGTGGTGCCATAGTGCATAGAACACCAGGCCTGGAGTCGGGAAGACTCATCTTCCTGAGATCAAATCGAGCCTCAGACACTTAGCAGCTGTGTGACCCTGGGCAAGTCACTTAACCTTATTTGCTTCCGTTTTCTCATCTGTAAAATGAGCTGGAGAAAGAAATGGCAAACCACTCCAGTATCTTTGCCAAGAAGAGCCCAAATGGGGTCACAAGGAGTTGGACATGATTGAAAATGACTAAAGAGCTATAACACATATCAAGGACCCTACTAAGCACTGGGGATACAAAGAAAGGCAAAAGACAAACCCTCTCCTCAGGAAGCTTACGGTCTAATGGGGAGGCACCATATAACTAGGTACAAACAGGATACGTGCAAGACAAATTGGGGGTCTTCTCAGAGGGAAGACCCTAAAGCTGAGGAAAATGGGAAAAGCTTCCTGCACAAGGTCGGCCTTGAAGGCATTGCCCAGGAGAGCCAAGATCCTCCTCATCTGATGTTCCTACTCTTTGTTGGGCCATGATATCCTTGTCAGCAGCAGCAAGAACAGAGTGAGTATCATCGCCCACCCAAGAGACTAAGAGATTTCTTGTTGAACACGTACTGTAGGACCTGAGAGCGGGCAGGAGGTTGGCTTTTTTTGGTTGGCAGGATAATTGGTTTGATGAATGGATTTCAATACCGTTATTTCCGTTATATTTATTGGTGTCAAACTCAGAACCGTCTGATTCCATTGTCATTGTAAAATTACCAATATACAGTTCAATACTACTATTACAGGTACTTAGATGTGTCCAATGAGTAAAGTGAGTGTTATCTTACACCCTACTTTATGAACAACCCTAGAGCATGATGAATAGATCTTGCAATATTGGAAGGGAAGTGGGTAGCTTGTCTCATTCTCTAGTTTATCTTTGGAGGGACTCTGTTAGTGAATTTTTTAAAATGTCAAGAATTAAAAATCCAGCATGGAATAGAACATGGTAGGAAGTCTTTACTCCTAGTTAGAAAGTAACTTAGAGATCACCTAGTTCCTTTGTCTCAGTAAATAGGAAGGGAAACTGAAGCCCACAACAGGGTTAAGAGGATGTTCCCGAACTTACACAGCTAGTTAGAAAAAGAATTAGGACTGGAACCCAGCTACTGAACATGGAGGGAAAATCATTTGGCAAGAAGAGAAGCCCAAAGTTTAATTGGTCCAGCACATTTGCATTTTTGGCAGCTTTTTTTTTCCTCTTCAATTGCCAATGTTAATGTACTACTATAGCAAATAACCAGGCACCTTTGGAGGTGTAGGGCTGTAGATTTATGCTATTTAGCAGTTTTGTCATTTAGATTGTGGTTTCCACTGGTATACAGAAATCCTGATGAGGAAACTCCTATCAGTACAAGTAGACACCTTCCCTGCAACTTGTAATCTCGTTGTCTAATGCTGTAAGAGTCCAAGTGACCTGTCCAGGGTCACGCAGCCAGTATATATCAGAGTCAAGACTAGAACCCAGATTGTTTGCACTTTGTTTCCCTCATTAAACTGTGAGCTCCTTGAGGCAGGGACTTTTTTTCCCACCCTTTCTTTTTATACCCAGTGCTTAACATAGTGCCTGTCATATAGTAGATGTTTAATAAATATTTGTTGACTTGACTTTGAGGTCAGCTCTCTCTCCATTACACTATAGGTACTTTCAAAAACAGTCCTTTAAAAAGATCTTCGTAAGATGTGAGGGGAAACCTCAGTGCTGTCTTAATTTGTATTTCTCTTATTAGTGATTTGGAGCATGTTTTCATATTGAATTGATAATTTGCAGTTCTCCTCTTGTGGAAACTATTCATATCCTTTGACAACTTACCTATTAGAGAATTGGTCTTAGGCTTGTATATCTTGTATATCAGACTTTTATCAGTGATAGTGATAAAAAGATCTTTTTCTATCTGCACTGATTTTGTTAGAGTAAAAATTTCTTAATTCAGTTGTTTTTAATTCTCACCTCTATTTCTTGTTTGGTTAACAATTCTCCCCTATCTATAATTATGACAGGTACTTCTTTCTATCCTTATTTATTTATTCATTCATTCATTCATTCATTCATTCATTTATTTATTTGCTTTTTGGTGAGGCAATCAGGGTTAAGTGACTTGCCCAAGGTCACACAGCTAGTAAGTGTTAAGTGTAGAGCTGTATTCACTGTGCCACCTAGCTGCCCCATATTCTTTTTCTTTTTTTTTAATGTAACTTTTGGTATTCATGTCAAATGTCTATTTGGAGAGTTTTTGTAGTATGATGCTAGTCTAAACCTAATTTCTTCCAAATTGGTTTCCAGTTTTCCCAGTGGTTCTTGTAACATAGGAGCTCTTTCCCTTATAATCTGTGTTCTTGGATTTATCAAACACTGAACTACTTTTTGTTAAATTGCTTTTGTTTTCTGCTTAGCGAGTCTATTCCACTGCTCACTTATTCTGTTTCTAACCACTACCGAATAGTGGCTAAATTGTAGTTATTATATAGTTTTAGGTTTAGTAATTCTCTGCTCTCTTCATTTTTCTGCTGTTTTTCATTATTTCCCTTGAACCCAGGTCATCCTAACTCCAAGGTCAGCTCTCTGTCCATTATACCAGAGCAGGAGTTTTTAACTGTTTTTGTGTTATGGACCTCTACAGCAATCAGGTAAAACCTATGGATCCCTTCTCAGAATAATGTTTTGAAATTCATAAAATTAAACACTCAAAATTACAAAGAAAACTGAGGTTAAAAACCCTTCCTATTCTAGTGCTCTATTCTGCCAAATGCCTTTTTGCCATTATTTTTTGTCTAGTTTTATAAAATACTTCCTTGGTAGTTTGAAATCACTGAAACTAGAAATTTATTTCAGTCATATTCTCATTTTTATTAAAGTCCCACTTACTTTCACTGGCTGGATTATGAAGATATTTTGGAGGACTGACAATATCATTGAAATGACCCAGCTGGTTGCTTGATCTTTGTTCAGGTTTAGGCTAGAAAGAGCTGTGAAAAAGGCAGAGACGAGGCTTGTAGCACCCAGAAGGAGCCAACAGATGGAGATGGACCATGTTGGCAGGTAGTTCGAGATGGCAGGCTTCTCTTCCTCTGAGTCCACCATAGGGAAACTCGTGGTATCACTGAAGAGAAGAGATTGAGGGCAAGAGTCTTGCATTTAATGATGCAGCAGGAGGAGGGGAGGAAAGAGAGGCAGGAAGGATCCTCTTACGTGCATGGGCCCTGTGCCACGGAAAGAATCTGGGTCTCCACGAGCCCCCTGAGGCTTTGGAGCTGACTGGCTGAGTACAGGAAGTCTCGGGGCTTTCTGGATGGGCTTGCCAAGAGCATGCTGCACTGGAATTGCAGCCTGTCCACGACTCTGAGCAGGTAATGGTTTAAATTGCGGAGATTTTCTGGAACCTCTGAAAGTGCATTCCATGTGGATGTGAAGACGCTTCTCTAGGGATAGTTCTCAATCGAGGCTGATTGACTATTCACAAAGATGGATGGCTTCAATTAAGTCGTTTACCATCTACCTCTGGTGAGTTGCACTGACATCTACATAAGACCACACTTGAGCTTTCTCTACAAATCATTCAGCTGTAAGGAGATTAAAATGATTCAAGCAACTACCCTGTCCCAATCAACAAATAAGTATTTTGAGTCGGTTCAGTTGTGTTCAACTCTCCATAACCCCTTTGGGGTTTTCTTGGCAGAGATCCTGGAGAGGTTTACCATTTCCTTCTTCAGCTTATTTTACAGATGAGGAAACTGAGATGAACAGGGTGAAGTGACTTGCTCAAGGGCACACAACTAGTAAATGTCTGAGGCTGGATTTGAACTCAGGTCCTCCTGACTCTAGGGCCAGCACTCTATCCACTGTGCCACCAGACATTTACTGAAAAGCATTAAAGGCACTTTACCATTTTTGAGATGTGACCCTGTCTGCTGCTGTTGACTTCTTTGCCTTTCTAGATGAGAATGAATGAGGCTGTACAGCACCTTGACGAGGTCTGTAATGCTGTCAGAATTCCTGCCGAGGCCTTCCCACTGGGCAGGCAAGCATGCATTTTTCAAGTGCAAGAATCCCACTGTTTCCTTCAACTCCTGAACGTGGAACCAAGATGAAACAAAGTTAGTGGTATGTGTATGTTTTACGTAAATTAAGAATGATCATATTGAAAGGATCAGAAGAAACGTTGAAGAGCAGGGCTGTATCTTTTGTTGAGGGGGAAAGCTGCTTCATCATTATAGAGTTGGAAAGGACCCAGAGACACACTCAAGCAAGACACTCTCAATTACAGACGAGCAAACTGAGGTTACAGGACTTGTCCAAGGGCACACAGCTAGTAAATGTCTGAGGCAGGATGTGAACTCAGGTGTCCAGGGCTCTGTGCCATTGCTACTTCCATTCATCTATCTGTTTATTCAGCATGCATTTATTAAGCACCTACTATATGCCAGGTGTTAGGCTAAGTGTTGGAGACAGAAAAGAAGAAACAAACACCCAAATTTGTCTCTCATACACACACACACACACACACACAGAGGAAAAGTTCTTGCCCTCAAGAAGTTTATATTCTATTGGGGGTGGGAATAACATCTACACAGATAAGTAAATACCGTACTTCCTCAGAAAGCTGTCACCCCATTCTGTGATTTGTGAATGTCTTTAAAAGCAGCAGCAAGGAAGGAACTGGAACAAGTCGGTCAGTCAGTCGAGGAGCACCTATTAGCACGTCCTCTGTGGTGGTGCTGGGCTGAGCACTGGGTGTACAAAGAAAGGCCAAACTAGTCTCTTGTCCTCAAGGAACTCACATTTTATGGGGACAGATGATGTGTAAACGACTGGCTACAGAATGGAAGGAAGGTAATCTCAGAGAGGAAGATGCTGGCGCTCCTGTGGGAGATGGGGGTAGAGCTGGGCCATCCCTCTGCAGGCCAGCCCTCTTTTCCCATTGATGAGTTTCTCCCGGGGCCTCCATTTTGGGGAATGGCCCAGGGCAGGCAACGTTCATTTCCCTCCTTGATCTGCTTCTGATTTTCTGGACTTGGACACCATGACCTTGTGCGGTGCCTTCCTGCCCCTCCTTTTTCAACTCCGTTTTGTGTGCTCCTCCCAGAATGTATGTTCCTTAAGACAGGGATTGGCTTTCTTTTTCTGCTTGTAATTGTATCCCCAGTGCTTACCACAGTGCCCGGCATATAGTAAAGAGCTAATAAATGCTTGTTGGCTCCACCTTGCCTTGTTTCCTTGAAGGAAGCCAGGGAAGTTAAGAGACAGCGGCGCCAAGGGGGAACATTACAAGCATGGAGGACAGCCAGTACCTAGGGATGGTAACAGGAGATGGAATGTCATGTTTGAGGAATGTCACATTGGCCAGTGTTGCTGGATCACAGCGTATTCAAAGGGAAGTAAAGTAGAAGACCAGAAATGCGGGCGAGTGCCAGACTAGATGTCAAACACAGAGGGTTCTGTTTGATCCTGCGTGTGACAGGAGCCACTGGAGTTCATCGAGTAAAGGGGAAGACTATATCACAGAATGCACAAGAGGAGTGGAATGATGAGATTACTAGAAGACTTCAAAACAAACCACAAACCATCATTATTTCTAGATACTTGGACCATCTGCTAAGAGAAATGATGTACTTATGAAACACCAAGCTCCCCAAGAAATTGCAGGCTATTGATTGCCCACAATAGGCCAATTCATAAATAACAGAATAAAGTGGAAAGTCTGATTAGGCACAACTCAGTGACTTTAAAAAATAAGTTTTAAGGGGCAGCTAAGTGGCACAGTGGATAGAGCACCAGCCCTGGATTCAGGAGGACCTGAGTTCAAATCTGGCCTCAGACACATAACACTTACTAGCTGTGTGACCCTGGGCAAGTCACTTAACCCCATTGCCTAGCCCCCCCCAAAAAAAAATTTGAAAATTTTCTTTTACCCATATAAAGGTATCTTCTACAGAGCTATAGCAATAAATTTTGGCACCCAGGACAAGCAGCACAAAATATTCCCTCAAATCAGTCTTGTAATTCATGATGGGAAAATGAAACAAATTAAGACAATTTCAGTTGTGTGGGAAGGGAGACCCAGACATCAAGAAAAGACTGCTAGATAAGCCTCCACTGGAAAGGGAAAGGGGATACAGCAGAGTTGGGCTGGACCAGGAAGAAGGAGCTTATGTACCGTACAACCAGAGGAGAGGGGCATGGGAAGTGTGGGGAAGTTTATCTTTTGGTGGTGTCCTATTTTAAATCATTATTCTTGCTAACTAAATGCTAACCTCAGTTGGTTTTGTGCTATAGAGAAATGCAAATGCTATTAAAATGTGCACGCAACACATTTGGAAATTGTACGATATTTTGCAAACATTTCAAGTTTTTTTTGCCCTCTGAATTTGTGCTCCAAGGACAAATTCCTGATGGCCTCACCTTTGATAGCTATTATTATTCTTGAAAAGGAGATCTACAATGTGACTCAGAACTTAACCTCAATTATTTTTTGAGTCGTTACAGACCCGAAAGATGTGTCTGAGGGGGAAGATGCCTGAATGGGAAGGAAATGAGGGGGAATCTCTTGTGGCTGAATCAGTGGGAAGATTCTCCCAGTGATGAGATTCACCGGGAAGAGGATGGAAGCAGTTTGGATGCCCATGAGCAGTTCAGAGCAGGTCACAGAAGAAGGTCTTCCTGAGGGAATAGAGATAGTACCCAGGTTCACTGTGCACGCTATCACCACCGTAAACACATTCCTACCTTCTCCATCACACATAATTACTTGTTACAGCAGGCATATTTATTACAAGGGGTTTGCTTTTCATTTCCTTGGGGAGGAGGGGGAGGAGAAGAGAGGTAGGAGGGAAGGGAGCTAGGTGGCGTTGAGACAAAGTGCTGAACTCAGAGTCTGGAAGACCTGGGTTCAAATCCTGTTTCAGACCCCTCCTCACTGTGACTCAAGTCACCCTCTCTCAACCTAAGTTTTCTCATCTGGAAAATAGGAATAACAATAGTACTTCCCTCATAGGGTTTTTGTGAGGATCAAACAAATTAAAATTTGTAAAGTGCTTCCATGTAAATACTAGCTATTGTTATTATTATTAGGGAAAGGAGGATTAGAGAGATTTTCCTCCTCCCTCCAAAGAAGAGTAGAGACCAGAAGGAATCCCAAACAGACAGGGCAGCTTTGGGTTTTTTTGTTTTTGTTTTTTGTTTTGTTAGGCAATGGGCTTAAGTGACTTGCTAGTAAGTGTTATATGTTTGAGGCCAAATTTGAACTCAGGTCCTCCTGAATCCAGGGCCGGTGCTCTGTCCATTGTTCCACCTAGCTGCCCTTAGGGCAGCTTCGAATGTGACTTGTTGAATTTACTGTGCACTTAAAAAGAAGAGCATAATGCCTGAAAGTTTGTAGTTTCATGTACAATCCTCCCCCGTGGTACAATATATCAGAATGCTCATTTTATTTGGTGTTTGTTAAGTCAACATAGAAATAAAATGGAATTTTAAAAAATTCTCGCATAGCAGCTTTCCTCGTTGTATGTTTGGCTGGAGATAAAAAAAAAACCCAACTATGAAGAGCCCAGAGAACTTGGCGCAGTTAGCTGGTAGCTGGGTGGGGCAGTGGATAGTGCTGGGCTCAGAATCAGGAAGTCACAGATTCAAATCCTACCGCAGCCGCTTACTATCTGTGTGACTGTGGGCAAACTCCATCATCTCTTCCAGGCTTGGCTGACTCATGTATGAAAATGGATGGGACCGTAGTAGAAGCCCCTACCTCACAGGGTATGGAAAGTTCTAAACACACACTAGCTGTTATTATTAGTTTATTGGTTGATAAATGAAAGGAGGCAAGAGCAGAGAAGCCCTCCTAGAATGTCTTACTATCAGGCTGCAAAGCAGGGAAGGAAAGGAGGCCAGCGTTCTCTTCCAGGCTCTGGGATGGAGGGGTCCTGGCTGGATTTACCTCCATCCTTCCAAGCTGTTGAGCTTCCAGAACATGATGTTGATGACCATGTTATAAATAAGAAGGGTCATGCGGCAAGACGGTCGCTGGACCCTTGTGAACTTGCTCCACGGGCTGCAGGTCAACACCGACAACCACAGGTGCTCCTGGGTGAATTTTTCTACAATCGTGGAGGACCCAGGAGACAAGACACTGTCAGGCTCGATTTTTTTGTTCGTTTTTAGGAATGGGAGATTCTTGGGCACAGAATGGGAAGGTTGGGCTTGGAGGCAGGAGAGATCTGGGTTGGCATCTTATCTCCAACCCTTTCTGCCTTTGGGACCTAGGACAAGTCCTCTAACCTCTATGAGCCTCAGTTCTCAATTGGGATAATGCCATCCATAAGTACTGTATGAACGGCACCCTCTGAACCTTAAAGGGCTATAAAAAATCTGCTATTTCATATACAGTAATAATGATGATGGTGATAATTGGCATTTATATCAAGCATTTTAAGGTTTGCAAAGCATTTTATAAATGCTATCTCATTTTATTCTCACAACTCTGAGAAGCAAGTTCTATTGTTCTCTCTATTTTATAAATGAGGAAACTGAGGCAGACAGAGGTTATTAACCTATTAAGTACCTGCAGCTAGATTTGAACTCAGGTCTTTCTGACTCTGGGCCACACCCGCTCTGTCCACTGCACCAGCTAGCACCATATTCTACACCGTGCTTAGAAGATGTGGGGGAGGTGAAAGGGAAGCTCTTAACAAAAATTAAAATAAAAATGAGCTTGATTATTTCATCTTTTTAATCAGTGCTCAAAAATTACGTGCATTCTAAAGTATGAATTAATCTGACCCACGTTGCTCATTTCCTATCCCCACTTCTTGCTTTTCTCTCTTCTGGGCAACCTAAGGAAAGAGGAGGGACTATTTATTTATGGTATACTTACTCAGCATTCCTCACAAATACAAATTGTCATGAAAATCCTACCAAAAAAAAGAAAGGGATTAGAAAATAGAGGCAAGAACTCTACATTCCTCACATGCTTCAGACTCAGCTTCACTTCCTTTAGGCTTTCAACATGTCAGTCAGTCAGTCAACATTTAGTAAGCTGCTGCTTCGAGTCAGGCACTGCTCTAAGTCCTGAGGATACGAAGAAAGGCAAAGACGATCCCTGCCCTCCAGAAGCCCATAGTCAATTGGGGGAGACAACATGCCAACAGCTATGTAGAAACAAGCTATAGAGAGGATAAACTGGTGATATCAACAGAGGCAAGGCACTAGAATTATGGCAGACTGGGAAAACCTTCCTATAGAAGGTGGGATTTTAGCTGGAACTTGAAGAAAGCCAGGGAAGCCAGGAATCAGAATGAGGAAGAGCATTCCAGGCATGGGGACAGCCAGGGAAAATGCCCAGTCCGGAGATGGAGTATCTTGTTCGAGGGACAGCAGAAGTCAATATTCACTGGATCCCTGAGTATGTAGAATTGTCAAGTGTAGGAACACTGGAAAGTGGGAGGGGGCAGCATATAGAGGCCTTTAAAACCCAAACAAGATTTTATATTTGATCCTGGAGGCCATAGGAAGCTACTTGATGTCAAGTGGAGGAAGGTGGAGTAGAGAAAGATTCATGGCAGGAGGGGGCAGCAGGCTATTTATTGCTTTAGTCAAAGCTTGACTGGATGAGGTCCTATGGTACCATTACGGTGGCAGTGTCAGAGTAGAGATAGGGTCTCTTTGGAGAGATGTTGCAAAGGTGAAATCAACAGGCCTTGGCAACACCTTAGAATATGGGGGGTGAGAGAGAGCGAGGAGTCCAGGACGATCCTAGGTTATGAGCCCAAGGGATGGGAGGATGGTGGTCCCTGCTACAGTAATAGAGAAGTTGGCAGTGGAGGATCTGGGAGGAAAGATTATTAATTCAGTTTTGGACATGTTGAGTTGAGTTGAGTTTAAGTCCATATAAGTCCATTATAAAAACATACCTAGTGCATCTATAGAGATCCCAGGAGAAATCCTGGAGGTCTGGTGAACCAAAAGGATGTGTCCATTACAGCCAGGAGCTACTGCAGCAGCCACAAGGCTGGAGCGAGGCTTGATGGCCCCTTGGGTATATGGCAGGAGACACAGGATAGCATTCAATATGGGTTGCTATTTACCAGTAATACCTAAAGGAAAAGAGTTCTTTCTTTGAGACTGATGTGAAAACCTGGTCCCACTGGCAGTCTCCCAGGTCAACAGCCAGCCAACAATTACATAGGAAATGCCACTTCTTCTCTGTGGCCAAATCACTGACAATTACTTGGTTTATATACCTGTAGTGAAACAGAGCATCACATCATTAGAGTTAATGTCGACTGTTTACCGAATACAAAAGAGGTGGTCTTGACCCATTCAGTGATGAGCTCATGTCATGATGATACTGTTACTGAAAAAGTACAGTGGAAAGCAGCCCGGAATTTGGAGTCAGAGGCCCTGGGTTTGACTCCTAGCTTGGGCACTTACCATCTGTGTAACTGGGGAAAGTTATTCAAACTCTCCGAGCCTCATTCTTCATCTGCAAAATGGAAGGGTTGGGTTAAATGACCAAGTCCTTCTAGCTCTATCTTTTGATCCAAGGAAAAATGAAGGCCATTCTTATCTCCAACCAGGCCCTGGCCTTTTCCCATCCTCAGAGGAGTCCTCTACTGTCTAAGAAGAGAATACCAGTCTGTTGGAAATATCTACTGGGAAAAGGTTTGTGGAAGCATTGACATGAAGGCCACAACTAGGGCTGGGTGACTGGGGTTTTGTCCCAGGGTGATGAATTTAGATGGCATAGAAACATTGGCTTTAGCAATCATAATTAGTTAAAATAGACTACCAAGGGGCTCTCATGCTTCTCTTCTGCCCCATCCTGATCAGATGGACCCTCCCCAAGGTGCGGCTTCTTTTTCTGGCTTCCCTCCTCTCCTCTCCCCTCTACCCAAACTTCCCCAAAAGAGCCTTGTGTCATCATAGGATCTCTGCCAGCGCTGTTGCGCCACCCTCAACTGAATGGAGGGTATATTTGTGTTGCTTGTTCCATATATAAAACCCGCTGGCAACTACGCTGACTGTGAAATGGAAAAGGCCTGGGTTCTGTACATCTCATTGTCTGCGTGGTCTAGTGTCTTTGTGGCCGTGACTCCTCACCTGCACAGGCATTTATTAAGCATTTACTATGTGCTAGGAGGAGGGGTTTAAGGAAGTTTTGGGTTTTAGGAGCTCTAAAGCAGGTCCTCTCTGCAAAACAGTCAGAAAACCTGTAGTAGATCTTAATAAATTTATATTGATTGATAATGACTCCCCTCAAATAGATGCTCATTTTTACCAGTTCTTAGCTCAAGAGTATCGTCATTTTTTTTTCCATTGTAAAACTGTGCTGGTCTCTCCCTGGCGACATACAGGGAAGAAGAGAAACTTGAATAAAAAGTAAATGCTTACCAGGATGGGCTGGTACCAGAATTGTCATGCCAGAGTCGGATGCTAGGCAACTGTCCCAGTGGGACTCTGGTGGTGACAAGGAAGACATCTTGTGCCCCCTGTTCAAAGATGACTTTGTGGGGGTCACTCAGGTGGTGAGGATCACTCCACCCCTCTGACCCATAAAGGATGAGAATGACCTTCAATTGGACAAAGAAAGCTTAGCACAAGAGTTTCTAACACCTGACATTTGGAGATTGGGCCTAAGGAATGAAATGGAACCCACAATGGTGGAGTTAGGCAGGTTCATTTGACTTGGATGAGGTTTCAGTCCTTTGGATTCTTAGGTCTAGGAAAGGACAGTCTAGAAGCTGGACATACAGTCTCTTAAGTGATTTATTTTTAAATCAATCAATCAACATATATGCATTAAGCACCTACTATGTGCCTGGCATGTGCTAAGACTTAGGAATACAAAGAAAGGGAAAACAGTTCCTACCTTCAAGGAGCTCACAGTCTAATGAGGTAATATGTACATAACTAGGTACAGAAAAGATATATACAGAGCAGAAGGAAGGTGAGCTCAAAGGGGAAGGTACTAGCAGATGGAGGGACCAGGACTCTACTACTATCAGAAGTCGACAAGTCAAAGTAGCCAATAAGCATTTATTAAACACCTGCTATGTGCCAGAAAGGAAAAAAGAGACTCCCTGCTCTTGAGGAGCTCATAATCTAAGGTGGAGACAACAGATATGTACAGACCAGCCATATGCCGGATAAACAGGAAATAATTAACAGAGGGAAGGTACTAGAATTAGAGGGACTGGGAAAGAAAGGCTTCCTGTAAAAGGTGGGATTTTAGCTGGGACTTTAAGAACGTGAGGAAAGCCAGAAGTTGGAGATGAGGAAGGAGAGCATGCCAGGCATGGGGTACAACCAGAGAAAATGCCCAGAATTAGGAGATGTAGCATCTTGCTGGAGGAATAGTAAGGAGGCCAGTGTCACTGGGTGAAGGGGAGGGTTATAAAGTGTTCAAGGACTGGAAAGGCAGCTGGGCCGGGTTACAAAGGGCTTTCAATGCCAAACAAAGAATTCTGAAGGTGCTAGGGAGCCACTGGAGTTTATTGAGTGAGAGGGGAAGGTGTTGTATCTGTGACATGGGCAGACTGGCTTTTTAGGAAAGTCACTTTGGTGGTTGAATGGAGGAGGGATTGGAGGGAGGAGCGATTTGTGGTGAACACAGCAGCAAGCAGGCCATTGAAATATCCAGGTGTGATGCATGAGGAGGTGAACGTGGGCAAGTTCACTTCAGAATGAAGAGCTTTTGTCTCACCTTGGCTGTTGTAGTCGCCTTTCTACAAGACCCGGTAAAGACCTGCACGAGGTGGTGAGATTGAGAGCCGGGGGCATTATCTGCCAGGATGGTGACTTTCATCTGTAGGGCGACCAAAACCAGAAAAATACCCTAGTGTTCCCATAACAGAACAACCCGTGCTTTCTCCCAAAAACAGAAACAGGCAAAACTCACTGCCCCAGAATTATCAATATAAAAATTCAGGGCAGAAGTATGGTGTTATGTGGGACAGATGTCCTGGCAAATAAAGAAGACTGGCTATATCTATAGCTGATCTCACACACACACGTGTGCACACACACACACACACACACACACACACACGCCCACACATGCACACTCCTATGCAGAGTATCGCAAAAGTTTATTAGTTTAAATCTGCACCAAGACTTTTGGGATATACTGCATATATACATATATGTGTGTACATGTACCTGTATATATTATATGTGTATGTGTATATACATATGTGTATTGCATGTACATACATATACACGCATATGTGTGTGTGTGTGTGTGTGTGTGTGTATACACTGTATATTTAAGCCACTATTGCAGTAATGAGAGCTGAAGCTACATGTTTGTCTGTACAATTAGACCTATGGCATCACTGGACTCTCCATCAGGGTTGCCAGGAATGAACGGGTCACTTTCTATGTTAATTAGGGAATGAGAACTACATTAGAGACAATTTCCCATTGTAAGAAAACCAGACAGAAAGAAAATGCCCATCTTCTGTGGCATTTGTTAAGTTTAGAATTTTTTTTAAGAAAAAAAACAGATAAAAATGATAAACCACAAATTTAGGTGGTAATTGTTTATATTAGAAAAGGATTCTCATTTTTTTTAAAGCAACTAATGCATGACCATTTACATCTAACTTTGCATGAATGAGAATAATAATGCATAAGAAATAAAATAAATAATAAATAGGAATAAATCGATTGTACCTTAAGATTTACAAACTGCTTTTCTTGCAACAACCCTTTGAAGTAAAGACAAGGAACTTGAGGGTTTAAAAGTTAAGTGATTTGCCCAAGGTCACACAGCTAGTAAATGATGACTCAGAATTCTCATTCCAGTCTTCTGTCTCCAAATTCAGGTAAATAGACTGTGTAAAACAGAAGGTTTTAAACTTTTTGTGTGTATGTTGGGAATTCCTTTGAGTGTCTGGGGAAGCCCATAGACATTTTCTCAGCATAATTTTTTTTAATTGAAGTAAATGCCAAGGAGAATAGTAAAAATAAAGGTGCAGTTTTTTCCATCCAAATTTACACCCCTCCACCTCCTGAAATCTATCCATGGACCCTTTGGGTTTGTGGATCCCAGATTAAGATCCCCTGGGGTAAAGTAAGGCACAAGGGGATTTAATTTCTGTTGCAATTTCTAGAAGTTCTTTTCTAGGGTTCCACTGTACTAAAGCCAGGTAAGACACAAATCCCTGCAAAAAGGGGGTGGAACAAGAGCTATATCCTGGGTCACTTGGGCAGCAGAGGCCATAGAGACAGGATGAAGGAAAATTTCCTCCTCTTCTTCAGTTTCCATGCTGTACGATGGCAAGAGCCTTGGACTTGGAAGAGGGAGGCCTGGGTTCAAGTCTGGGTTCTGATCCTATGCTTGTAACCTTGGGCAGTCACTTCAACTCTCTAAGCCTCAGTTTCTATGTTTGCAAAAGGAGGAGAAGAAACTAGATGATCTCTAAAGTTCTTTCCAGATCTGACACTATATGATCTGACAAAGGTGTTCTTTCAGGGATAATAACAATAATAACAGCTAGCACTTATAAAGTGTTTTTTAAGGTTTTAAGGCTTGCAAAGCGCTTTACAAATATCATCTCATTTGAACCTCACAACAACCCTCGGAGATAGCACTCAGAGATAGCTCTCATTTGACAGATGAGGACACTGAGGCTGACGGAGGTTAAGTGACTTGGCAGTGGTCATGCAGCTAGTGCATGGATGAGGCAGGATTTGAACTCTGGTCTTTGATATTCCATGTAGGGGTTGTTGGGGAGAAGCATTTTGCCAAAGCTTCTGTGCACCTCACCTTCTTCCAGTCATCTCTATCTTTTCTCCAGGCCCATACAACACAAATAATGTAAAATCCCAAAAGGCTGGCCAGCAGGAGACCCCAACGGGATTGCGGGACGCCCCATGGAAGAGCTCGACCATGTCTTGGACATTCACCGTCCTGGGCAGGGTTATAAAGGAGCTGCTGAAGGAGGTCAGGCGGCTGCAGAGGCACTGGGTCTTGGTAATTGTGCTCTGAGGCCCTACCTGCCATCAGAGGAAAGGACTGGAGTCAGCCAGCCAAGAAAGAGCCAGAGGAGCATAAACGCAGAACGAACGAGAAACGTGTGGCAGTGATGTATAGCTAGCTGCTGAGGGCCTGCAGGGTATCTATACGCATTGCTTGAAGTTGCAGACAAGAGGGTCTTTCATTTTGCTTTGTTCTGGTGTTTCGCCACTCAGAGCCTGTGAAAGACATCACCCTCGTGATGTCATTGGTCCTCTTTGAGAATGAAGGATGAACAACAACGACAATGAGAGGATACACACACTGTATAGGTGTAGGGAATGGGCCTGTGATTTTACTGGATAAGGAAACTTCTGCCCATGCATGTCGGCAACTTCTCTACCATGTCTAGCCTCAGAGAGTTGCCTGTAGATAAGTGACTTGCCCAGGGTCCTAGAGCAATATATGTGTCAGAGGCTGAACTTGAACCCAGGTCTTCTTACCTTTGAGGACGGTTCTCTATTCACTATACCATGTTGTTTGTCACAGTTAAATAAAGAATTTAATTTTTGCCCCAGAAAGGATTATTTATTTTTATTGAAAATAATAATGGTGGTTAGAGTGATGGCTTGTAGCTGGTTCCAAGTGGCTAAACACCTGTTGGTCCACTTAAAATGTTTCTTTGCCTTGTTTGTTTCTGTGGGATGTCAGTTATTCCTTTGCTCACGTTGTGTGGGGAAAGGAGGGTAGGCTCTGACTTTGGGAGTTTCAAAAGGTCAGGAGAACAACAAGGAAGCTTGAGTTCTCATCTAGCCAAGCACTGATGCTCCATGGAGCAAGAAGCGATCGGGAGCAGCCTTTGGCATTCCAGCCCAGGGGAAGGATTCCTCTGGCAGTTGTGCCTGAATCTGGACATGGATTTTGTTGAATCAATGCCATGTGGGAAATGAGCTGAGTTTTGAACCTAAATCTCCCTCCTTTCCCCCCAGAGACAGAGGTGGTATATGTGTGTGTGTAGGGGAGAGTTATAACCCTGAGATACTGGGGGAAATATGTGTAGATTTGCTCATGCTATACATATATTTAAAGATAAAATAAAAATAATAAATAAATATAGATAAAATAAACAAAAATAATAAATAATAAAATGAGTAAATAAAATAAAATTTTTAAAAATTACTATTGGTGTTGTTAAACTGTTTCAGTTCTGTCTGACTCTTCGTGGCCCCATCTGGGGTTTTCTTGGCAAAGATACTAGAGTGGTTTGTCATTTCCTTCTCCAGCTTATTTTACAGATGAGGAAACTGAGAAAAACAGGGTCCAGTGACTTGCCCAGGGTCACACAGCTACAAAATGTCTGAGGCCACATTTGAACTCATGAAGAAGAGTCTTCCTGACTCCAGGCTCAGAACTCTATCTACTTACTGCACCACCCCTTTGTAAAAGCTAATCCAATGTCAAATGGTTAAATGGAACCGGGGGTCCTATTCACTGCCCTCCCCCTCTAAAATAGAGGAAACAGCCAGTAAGGGGTGAAGTCAATGGCAGTAGAGAAGAAACACCCACAAAACCTAGAATATACCCCTGAGGGGCCATGTAACAGGCCTGGGCCTGACAGAGTCAACTGCACATGTCATTTGTTCGATGCTGTGAGGTCTGCAGACGAGGAAATGGAGGCTTATGGAGTTTCAGTGGCGCGTTCAGAATCATAACATAATTAAATGAGCTACAGTAGAAGGAACGTTGGATTTGGAATCAGAGGACTAGCATTCACATTTAACTTTTCCATTTACTACCTGTAGCTAGAAAGCACAATGGATAGAGCACTGGATCTGGAGACAGGAAGACCTGAGTTCAGATCTGAGCTCAGACACTTGCTAGTTATCTGACCGTGGGCAAGTCACTTAACTTTTGCTTGCTTCAGTTTCCTCATCTGGAAAATGGGGATAATAATAGCACTTACCTTCCAGGATCAAATCCTATAATATTTGTAAAGCATTTTATAAACTGTAAAGTACCATATAAATACTTGTTATTATTATTATTATTATCATTATTATTTTGATATGACCTTAACCCAGATAGGCTTTAGTTTCTTCTGAAAAAGTGAGAGGTTTGGACTAAATGACCCCCTTGGGCCTCTTCCAGCTCTGATTCCAAGATCTTATGATCCTAAGTGTTTGATGTGGGATTTGGACCACACTTGGGCTAAGTTTCAAGCTTAAATCTCCCTCTTTTCCCTCTAGAGACCGAGGTGGCATTGGGGGAATTATACCCCCAAGCTGCTGGGGGAAGTGTTCTTTTTATATTTTGAAGTAAATATGCCTTTGTCAAAGCCAGAACTTCCTACCTCTCAGTCCAACACATTCTTGGCTAGGCCTCACATGGCTCATTTCTCTCGAATGCTTTAGTGAATTGAATTTGCCATCAATGGCCACTTTAACCATACAAGATCCAGAGTGCTCATTAGCCTTTTAAATCCGTCCTCTTTCTTGCACTCCAATAATGACCTTTTAGGCAGCAGAAGTCCGGCAAAGAAACACAAGGTTGGACTAGATAATTTTTAATGGCCTTTCCAGTTGTAAAATTCAATTATTCTAAGTAGAATTTGCCTACTTAATTAATATCTGTATAGTATTCTGCAGATAAAGGAGAAAAAGTGCAGCCATTATGACTTAGACTTACTTTTTCTGACAATGTCATACATTTAACTTTCTGATAACCCCCAGAAAGCAAAATTCTGCAAAATCTTGTTTCCCCCAAATGTTCTCTTCCTTCTATATCTCAGGGGTTCCTTTCTAATGGGACTCTTAGAGCTGTGAGCAATGTTTGACTGGGCATCTTACATGCAATCCTCCTTGTCAGACTAGTTTTGTGTGGTGAGATAAGAAATCCACATCACTTAGTAATTATGACCGCAAGCCAAAACATAACTCATTTCCTACATAGCATTAGGTCCACCAAGTTCTCTGTCCGGATACAGGTGGAAGGTAAGTGACTTGTCCAGGATCAGACAGTCAGGAAGTAAGCATCAGGGGCAGGATATGAACAGAGATCTTCCTCTATTCCTCCTCCTATTCTTTCTATTGATGCTAGGAACAAATATTTCATCCTTTTTTGTTTTGTTTTGTTTTGGTTGTTTTTTGTTTTTTTCTTTTTGGTGAGGCAATCATGATTAAGTGACTTGTCCAGCATCACACACCTAGTAAGTGTTAAATGTCTGAAGTTGGATTTGAACTCAGGTCCTCCTGACTCCAAGGCTGGAGCTCTATCTACTGCACCACCTAGCTGCCTCTATTTCATCCTTTTTAATTAATATTTTAGTGTAAATCTTATAATGTATAAATTATATAACATATGAAATGCATAGATTTTATAATGTGTTATGTACATGGTATAAATTGTATAAATAAATATTAGAATAGTAATACATAGATATGATTTACTAATAAGTAAATATACATGTGTTAGGGGCACCTGCTCAAAACATTTCACAGATGGGATGTGCCATCAAAAGAGTTTAGAAGCCACTGTAGCATGCCTTATTACTTCTTTTGTATTGTTAATTTAGAGAGAACCTCCCCTAATTATGGAACCAGGCCCTGTTTTATTACAAGGTGTAGTACTCTTTTTAGGTAGGCAGTGAGACAAGAGGGTCAGCTCATCTAGAAGGGGGAGCTGATTCTTTATTTTTGTTCACTAAAGTCCTCTAACTTTATTTAGTAGGAAAATTTTTTGCTTTCATTTTACTTAAAATGTAGTAGTAGTAGTAGTACTAGTAGTAGTAGCTGTCACTCATATAGTGCTTTACATGCCTTGGCTCATTTAATTCACATTTGTCAAAGTGGAATGACCCCTGTTCCCACGGGGGAGCATCGAGATTTCTACATTTTCCAGGTCGGTCTATATTGGTCCTATACTTCCTCATGTCAGTTGTGTCCTTCATGCTGCTTGCTGCCCAGGCTTGAAACCTGGGTTACACTGAGCATTTTCCAGAATGATCAGTTGCATTCAGCATTTCTCAAGTGTGACTGTTAAAAAGGCAAGAAGAAAACAGAAAGTAGCCACAAAAAAAAAAGCTACTTCTCAATTTCCTTCCAATCCCCCAAGCTAGTCCCAATCCCCTCTGCACAGCACCCTCCTTCCTTCTGCACACCAGTCTAGCCCCTGGGTTTTTCCTTCTGCTGTGCTGTCCATAATGAGATATCAGCAGTATGGGTTTATAGGCACCCCAGAGGCTGGAATAAATCTCTTTCTTACTCGGCAGCCATCACTCTTCCATGTCTTGTTGTGATGATCCCAGAAATAACACTGAGTGGCAGCTGTGGTGACTGAGAATCTCAGGAATGTCTGCTTTGGGTCTTTCTTGCTTTCATTCAGCACAGCTGTTATATAGTAGGTACCTGTTCCATGTTGCAGACTTTCTGGAGAAAGCCCCCATGAGTACTTCTCACCTTAGAACGGAGAATAGTATTTGGTTACTTCTTCAGAAACAAATCGTAAGCACAATTACCTTGGCAGCACAAAACAAATTAATGTTAGGACCAGTAAAAGATCCTGGGTCCCACCAAATGCCAGACAAATGAACTGGACTAGAGATGTTACTTAAGAATCATATTTTTAGCAGTGGAAAACATCTTAAGGGCCTTCTAGTTCAGCTCACCCATTTTACAGACCAGGAGACTGGCACAGCCCAAAGTACACCATTGGGACTCAAACGCAGGCTGTCTAACTCCAAGTATAGGACTCTGACTACACATGCTGCTTCTGCTTCCATCTCTACCATCCTATTAATGCAGTTTAGGGGTTCAGGGGTCCTGGGACTCCAAAATCACAACACGCAGTTCCTGTCCAAAAGAATGCGACCCAAGCCTTCTTTCAGCCAAAGACAAGGTTTATTGAAGATGCGCCATATTAGCTAGACTCTTAAGGAATCTGAGCATCTGTGGGCTATTGGCTAGATTGTGAAAATCTGTGTAGCTAGATTATAAGAATCAGAGCCTCTCTTTCTATATTCTTAATTTGTTTTGAGACTAGGTCTCCCTGTCTTGCCCAGGCTGGAAGTACAGCCACTACTCATAGGATAGAAGGATAAATAGTAGTATTATACATTACATATCAATAAATATATATTATATATTATGTATATATATTTATATATTATATAAAGTATTAGATTTGGGTTCAAAACATCAGTTCCGTTAGTACAAGATAAGGGAAGTATGGAGAACCAGATGTTCGTCTGAAAAAGACAGGTTGGAGGACAGTGTTGCTCAAGATGAGTCAGACTGGGGGAATTCTAGGAAGAGGACAGAGAGGGAATTTAGGACCATTTTTCCTCTTAGCCCAGATAATACAGGGAAAAAGATGCAGAAAATTCAGCAATTGCAGGAAAGGAAATGTGAAAGAGCCCTCCATATGTAAGTCTTATAGAAAAAAAATGACTTAAGACTAGCTCATCAGCCTGTTATTCCTAGATGTCCTGTGGTATTCCCACCCTTAGTCTCCCCTGCTTACGCAGCTGGGGATAGCTCTGAAAACCCTCATGGCTACTATAATTGTAGGCACTGCTTGGCAGTGTCCTAAGGGGAACCCTATTCCCAGAGCAAGTTGCAGTACATGAATCAAACCAGCTTCAAGACCTGGAGAAAAAGGAAAGGAGTCAGGTGTGGAAGACAGCCACAGGGCAAGAATGTGGAGGAATGGCAAAGAAGGCAGTAAGAAGGTTGGAGCCTAGAAGCCTGGAAAGGCTGGAGATAAAATAGGCCCAGCTACAGTGGCTGCTCAGAGTGGTGTCCTTGAAGCTATGTTCCAAGTGGTCAGCTTCACCCTTTAAGAGATGTAGTTGTCATCCAATCTTGGTGTTCTGAGAGAAGAGATAATAGGGGTCAAGGGCTGGAGGTAGGGAACAACATCACTAGGTTTTTGGAAGGGAAAGGACTGAGGCTAAGCACATTTTCAGCAATGATACCATAGAAAGTCAACTAAATGAAAAGGCAAAAACTGAGGAGGAGAGAGGAACAAATTTTTTTTTTTTAAAAAGAGCCTTCTTGATGGACAAGTTCTTTGCAGCAAAGGGAATTGTGTAAAAATTCCCTTAGGAAGATGAAGATAATCATAATGTACCAGGCACTGACTGTGCTAAGGGGTAGGGATTCAAAAAGAAGCAAAAGACAGTCCCTGCCCTCAAGGAGCTTACAGTCTAAGGGGGAGACTGCATACAAACAAATAGATACAAAGCAAGCTATATACAGGATAAATGAGAAATAATGGAGGGAAGGTACTGGAATTAAGAAGGGTTTGGGAAGGCTTCCTATAGATGGTGGGATTTTAGTTGGGACTTAAAAGAAGCCAGGGAAGTCAGGAGTTGGAGGGAGCAAGAGCATTGCAGGCACAGGGAACAGCCAAAGAAAATGGTGGGAGCTAATGGAGTGTCTTAGTGGTGGAACAGCCTGGAGTCTAGTGTCACTGGATCAAAGAGGACATGTGGGGAGTAAGATGTAAGAAAACTAGGATGGTAGAAGGGGGCTAGGTTATGAAGGACTTTGATAATAGAGCCAATATTCCAAGGACCCATGAAATGACAATGGAGAAACTCTAAAAATCTCCAAAATGACTCAGAAGAACAATCAGAGAATTAAGTGAAAATACTGAAAACATCAAAGAAATAGAAATAAACTCTTAAGGAAGAAATCAGTAAATCTAGAGACACAATAATGATGTTTCAAGCAAAAACTATGTCCTGAGTAAATTCACTACTGATTCAGCTTGGGCTTGAAAGATAGATTTTAACTTTACTTTCTTCCTTCCTTTTCTCTCTCCCTGGAGATAGTTAAATGCATTGTGGGTCATTTACTCACTTTAAACCCACTTGCTTTCCTCTGGGCTTGAGAGACATTAACCTTTGTCCTAGATGCCTCTTGTTAAGCTCCCAAATGTGATAAACTGTTGATCAACAGAAATCCAGAGCTATGTGTTATATCTTACTTAAAGCTTTCAGATAGAGAGTGGTAGAGAAAACAGAGCATTCCCTGTTTGGAGTCAGAATTGGTGTAGATACAGCATTCGGTGTTCTAAGATTTAAAAGAACATTAAGAGCTGTTTTTCCAGTACTTTGTGAAACCCCTCCTGAGGGGTTTGGGCTCATTCTGTAGTCCATCCTGTAATTTGAGATCCTGTAACTTGAGGGTGTCCTAAAGTCCCTTTCCTTTTATCTTGAAAGACCACAGAACTTCTTATCTTGTAAGACCAAAAGAATTGCTTTTTTTCCCTTCCTTATCCTGTGTCCCCCATCTTTTTTTTTTTTTAAGGCAATTGGGGTCAAGTGACTTGCCCAAGGTCACATAGTTAGTAAGTGTCAAGTGTTTGGTCTGAGGCCAAATTTGAACTCAGGTCCTTCTGACTTCAGTGCCAGTGCTCTATCCACTGCACCACCTAGCTGTACCCCCTGTCCTTCTTATTTTGTTAACTATCTCCCTCATCTTGTGTCATAAAATTCTTCCTTAATCTTCAACCACCACAAAACCCTAAAATTACATCGTCATCCTGAACATCTATAGGCTGTATAGCTTTCTGTCTATATAAGCCTGGTCCTCCCAAATATCAGCATCTCAATTAGCTTTCTTGCTAATGAGACCCACGTTGCTTTCTCATGTAAATAATAGCTCCTATTGGTTACTGAGAATGTCTAAGTGAATTCTTTCACGCTCAAACCGCTCTCCCAAATCTGACCTCAACAAGAAGACTATCGGATCAGTAGAAGCTGACCTGGGTGGGGGCTTAGCGCTATGTGAGGAATTAGAGTAAAGTAGAGATTTGAAATTGAACCGTTACAAGCCTGACAATGAATTTGGAATCCAGATACCCCTAGAAACCACAAGCTGGGAAGCACCCTAGGCTCTGAAAGCAGCAAGGAATAAGCACTTTTTTACTTTCCCTTTTTCCCCAAGGTAGTGACTTTTGTGTATAGTAGAATTTTGAAAAGAGAACTACACCCCACAAAAGGAATATGTAGTGAGTTGCTCATGAAACCTTTGACTCAAAGGGCCGGTTGTATGGGACTCTCCTTATTGGTAGAGATTGCCTATGGGAATGGGGAGGGAGTGGAGGAGTTGGTGGGAGTGGGGAGAGAATAGAGATCCTTGGCTGTTCTGGATCCATTTTTGAGAGAGAAGATGAATGATTCCAACCTCTTTTCAGGTCCACAAAGACTCTCAATGACTCTGGAAAGAAGTTGACATGTAGAGAACCACAGAGTCTCTGCCATGGCGCCCATCTCTAGCCTGCTACACTAGAGACTTCATGGAATTTCCCTTTGGGGAGATCTGAGACTATCTTGGTTGAGCTGATTTATCTCACTCCCAGAGAGAGAGCTGATTCAATCTGTATTGTCTGGCATATATTTTCATGTGCATTCTTTCTCTGATTTCTTTTTTGCTGTTGGCTTGAATAAATGGATTTAGTTGTTATTTGCTATGTGTATTCATTGTGGAATTGGCATTTGGTGGGAAGAGAGTCAAGCCTTGGATAGAGCTTGGGGTCCTCTTTCCCTGTTAAGGAACAGTGATCAGGAGCTGTAGCTTGAACCTAAATGTTATTTCTCTTAGACTAATAATATTTAAGGGAGTAGATAGATACAATTCTAGCCTAGTATCCCCTCTGTCTGAGGAGAGTAGAGAGGCCAGCCTCTGGCTCCAACCTTCCTGACAGGAATCAAAATCTCCCTTGAAAAGATGGGGGGAGGATATGCTAAAGATACCTATTCCTGCCTTCCTTTGAGCTGTATCTAGACAGACCCATGTGGACATATGGCAAAAACTAAACACTTGTCGAGACACTATTAGGAGACATCCTGTTTTCCAGAGCTAAGGCCCAGCAAGCAACATGTGCCCTGAGCTTGCCATAACAACAATCCTTTGCTTTCACCTTCTGGAACTGATGGTCCCTGAGCTTGGACAGGCACCAACAGGCCCAGCTGCGAAGCCCTGCTATGAGCGGACTTTTTGTCACTAGACAACTTTGCCTCACTGTTGTTGTTGTGCCCCACCACTGTTGCTGTATTATTCTGTTTGACTCTTTGTCTAGCCACAAACATATAAATCAAGGTTCAGGCACACTGAGGCAGGTCCTCCCACTAGGGGCAGGGCCCCAGCACATGTGTCTAATCTGCCTCCTTGCTTGTAAACTATTTCCCACATTTTGAAATTAAACTTCTGTTTGATTCCTGACTCTCCTATCTCTAGCCTGCTCTGATCGGCTCCAGCCATCCCCAGGTTAGAGGCTGGGTCAGTCCAGCTAATATAAGCAACATCATTCCACCATACACACTTGGAAAGAGAAAGTCATTGACGTGCTAGGTTCAAAGGAAGTCTGTCAGGATATCAAAAGGAGTAAGAGATAAAGGGAAAGGTTCAGGTCCTCAGACTAGCTTTACAGGATACTTCCCACTATACCTTGTTGCTTCCATTGACAGCTAATGTTCTTGGGAATATTTTTGGGAGTATCTCAAAAAAATAAAGAAAGGCATAGAATGAAAATATAGTCGAGAGGGACATCACAAATTGATGTCAATGAAACACAATAGATGGGGAGGGTGTACATGTAGGAGGAGCAGGGATGACCAAGTGTTACATTCTTTTTGTTTTGTTTTGGGTTTTTTGCCTTTTGGTGAGGCAATTGGGGTTAAGTGACTTGCCCAAGGTCACACAGCTAGTATATGTCAAGTGTCTGAGGCCAGATTTGAACTCAGGTCCTCCTGACTCCAAGTCTGGAGCTCTATCCTAGGTGCTACATTCTTATCTGAGCTTCAAAAGGGGAGGGATAAAGAAAAGCATTGGACCTGTGATTTCATTGGTGTAAAATCCCAAGTGAAAAAAAAAATCCCTCTCCCAGTGCAGATTGGTACTATCTCTCTGACCTATAATTTTTGGAAATTGCCTAGAGCCAGTATGTGTCAGAGGAAGGTTTTGTATCCAAGTCTTCCTAGCTTCTAAGACTGGTGGAAGTCGATGAATATTTACCAAAAAAAAAAATCCAAACCAACAAAATAAGAAATAGAAACCTTAAACAATCCAATCTCTGAAAAAGAAATTGAGCGAGCAACACATGAACTAAAAAGGAGATAAAAACCCTGGACTAGATGAATTTATACGTGAACTATATTACATATTTAGGAAGTAATTAACAATTAGGAAACAAAAAACCCCTAAAATGAAGATAGGAGGCACTCTACCAGTCTCCTTTTATGAGACAAATAGCAGTCCTCATTCAAACTAGGGCGAGACAAGGCAGAGAAAGAGAAGTACAGATCAATGGGTGGCACAGTTAGCAGAGTACTGGGACTAGAGTCAAGAAGACTTGAATTCAATCTGGCTTTGGACATTTACTAACTGTGTGACCCTGGGCAATTCAGTTAATCTCAGTTTCCTCATCTAATTTAATAGGGATAATAATAGCACCCACATCCCAGGGTGGTTGTGAGGATCAAAAGGAGAGTAATTTTAAAGTACCTGGCACAGAATATGCACTACGTAAATGTTAGTTATTTTTCTTAATGAATATTAATGCAGCAAATAAGTCCTTGACAGGAAACTATATCAATACATTCAGAAAATAATTCACTATGTGAAAGTTGGGAATGCAAGATGGCACAACATTAGGGAAATAATTGGCACAATAATATAAACTACAAAATTAATGAAACACATACTTATTTCAAAAGATACAGAACAAGCCTTTGACAAGATGCAACATTCATTTATATTAAAACCCTAAAAAGCATACCCCCATGGAAGAACTCTTCTCCAATATTCTCAAAAGCGTATATGTAAAACCAAGAGCTAACATTGTTTGCAATAAACACTAGAAGTTTTCTCAATGCAAATGGATGAAACAAAGAGGGCTTTCCTCTCCACTACTATTTGATATAATTCTAGAAATGCTTGCTATAGCAGTAAGACAGAATAAAATAAAAAAGTGTAAACACAGGCAAAGAAAAATTGTTCATGTATGCAGATGACATGATAGTCAACTCAGAAAACCCTTATGAATAAGCAAAGAAATTAATTGAGAAGATTAATAGCTTCACCATGGTAATAGAATGCAGCAAAAATCATTAATATTTTTATAAGTAGTAGCAAAAAATAGGAATAAGATACTGTAAGAGAAATCCCATTAAAATAACTAGCAATGCATAAATATCTAGGAGTTCATCTACCACAATGTGCATAAGATTTATTTAAGTGCAACTACAAAATATTCTTTGAAAGGAGACTTTAATTATTGGAGAGATAATCACTTATGGCTAGGCTATGCCAATATAATAAAAATGATAATGCTACCTAAATTAATTTATGGATTTAGTGAAATATCAATGAGTTTCATAGATGGCCTCTGAAGTTCCTTCCAATCCTGAAACTCCTGAACTATAATATAATTGATGGGATTTTACCTTTCTCCCATATCTGTTCCTTTGGGAAGGTGATGTTCAGATGAAAAAGGGTACTATTAGGTTGATACTGGAAGCCAAGGTAGAGTGTGATGGAAAGAGGATCTTCAGGCTCTACCCAGACTATCAGAGATTCCTCTAGGAAAGTGATGTTTATTGTGATCACAAAGCAGTCTGTTCTCATGCTGAAGCTGGTGGGATAGGTTTCTATGCTGCCATCTCTCCAGAGTATTATCTAGAATAAGAAAAGATTCATTGTCCTCAGGATTTGAGGCTGTTCATCAATGCTCTGGAGTCATGTTCAATTGAGTTTATAAAGGTAATAAATAATCTTTACTATGAAGGTAATAAATAATAAATAAACAAACTTCCCACTTCAATATTTATCAGACATCAATGTTAGAAGACTCAAGAATATATTTAGACCTAAGGAGTAAATGCCCCATTATCCAGTAAAACATTTTAGAATGAGAGCTGTTGTATTGGTTGCCCACATAGGTCCCTTCAGGCCCTAATACAAGTACCATATGCCATGAATTAAAAAACAAACAAAAACCAATATGATTTCACACGAAGGAATAGGATTAGGACCTAGAACTGTGATAGACTTTGAGTCTTGAGGTTTTCTCCTCCAGGTCTAAGGCACTACATCTTTTTGTTACAGCCTCCATAGCAAGAATGTAAGTAACAAAACAAGGTAAGTGCCATCCAATTAAAACAATTTCTTTCCTCCATAGCTAAGTGCTTTCATTCTCTTCTATTATTGCCTGGGGCCTGACACTCAATATGTACCTCTGACTCTTCCAACAGGTCTTGGATTTGAAGAGATTTATGATTAGAGGTGAGTAATACATTTCCAATACTTCCAACAATATCCTGCTCATCAAAATGCTTGAAGGGATCGAAAGCCAGCCCAGTAACCTAAAGACAAGGAGAAGACCACTGTTACAACCTCAGTGGAGGGAATATAGTGACAGATATCAGGCATCAGAAGTTAAGAGTAAATGTTGAGGGGATTTATAGTAATATCTTCTGAAATTAAATACAAACATTTCTCTCATTGAAACACAGAAAGGAATGAAAATGAAAATTAATAAAAGATGAGTCACACTATTGCGACTCCCATAATCTTGCCCTTCTGCCTTACCACACACCTGGAGACTCGCCTTTTTGCTGAGTGCTAAACACTATTGATCTCTAGATAAGGATTAGTGATGTGCCTAAAGTTAATTAGGAGACCACAGAAATAAATGCTATCTATTGATATGATCACGTGCCAGGTCAACATTATTCAGATTTTCTCAACTTTTGTACATTTAAATTAGAAGGTCCAGAGCCATAACTAGGGTATCCTTGTATCCAGGGTGAATGCAGTTGAGGAAGGCAACGGTCTTGGACCTCTGATTCCCCTGTTTTAGGAGGTAAGCTTTTGGAAGGCAGGAGGTATGGTGGTAAAGGATAGGCTTGGAAGAGAAGTGGAACCTTGAGGGTGTTAGCCCTGGGTTGGGTCAGTGTGAAGTAAGAGGAAATCAAGCTGAGAAGACCACAAGCATGGCTTTAGATGTTGGCATCCTAGGGTATAATCCCTGACATCCCAACCTAGTTATGGCTCTGAATAGAGGGTTTTTTTTTTTGTTGCTGAATCATTTCAATCGTATCTGACTCCTCTTGACCCCATTTGGGGTTTTCTTGGCAAAGATAGTTTGCCATTTTCTTCTCCAGCTCATTTTGATAGATGAGGAACTGAGGCAGACAGGGTTAGTGACCTGCCCAGGGTCATACAGTTAGTAAGTGTCTGAGGCCAGATTTGGACTCAGGAAAATGAGTCTTCCTGAAAGAGATTTTAGAGGGTAACAAGTTGAAATCATTCAGATCATGCAGAATACAAATAGGTATAGGAACCTGACATGTAATTTCACTGATATGGGAAATTCCTATGATATGGGCGACTCATTCTACCAATACACATTGGCAAGCACTGAGAGGTCAAGCACGATGCCCCAAAGTTACATAGCCAGTGTGTCTGAGGCAGGATTTGAACTCAGGTCTTCATAACTCTGAGGCTGGCCCACTATCCATCTCCTTTTGCCAGCCTGCTTCTCACTGAGCACAGGCCTTCAGTTAAATTCAGAAGCTTGCAGCATATAAGCATCTCTGCTCCTGTACATTTCCACAGGGTTTGCGTGCATAATGTCACCTACTGCTTTGGCCAGCTTATATTTGTAACAATAATGTCACGTTTGCATAGTACTTTACCCTTGGCCATCAGAACAGACGCTTCTGTTCAGGAACAACTTCACACTCACATGAATGTTTACACTTTGGTGTTTACTCAGGAGATTGTCCAAAGCAGAGGCCGATGGGAGGCTTAAACGCATAGACGCTGGGTAGCCAAGAGTATAAGAACTTGAAGATAAAGCTGATGTGTTTTGGCTGAGGGGAAGAAAAAGAAGATGGAATTATGTTTTTCTTCTGAAAACCAGAGCTCTAAAGCGAGCTTTCCCCTTCTTCCCTTCTCCATTGCCTTCGTAGCATCAGAGTAGTAAGAGAAGAGGTCACTATCATTGAAGACTCTGAAGGTTGGCTGGCCAGAATGAGGACCTCCTGTATCTTCCTCAGGGCTATCAAAGATGTTTCTAACATGTCTTCTATCTGCATTTGAAGGAAAATGCCATCTGCCTTGCGTCCCATCCTCCTCCCTACCTCACCCCCAATAGTGCATGATTGAAGTGACAGTGTAGACAGAGGGAAAACCAAGTCTCGAGCAAAGATGAGCAGAAAAAGTACATTTTACTCATGAGACCCCATAGAAAACACCCCCCCACACACGCTGACTAAAGATAGATCAACCAATTCCAAGTAAGAGAGATAATCAAGGAAATGTCTCTTTGTCCTATAGCCAAGGCTGACCCTAGAAATATCATGAGGGAGAATATTTAATTTTCTTTTTTCTTTTTTTGATTTTTAGGCAATTGGGGTTAAGTGACTTGCCCAGGGTCACACAGCTAGTAAGCGTCAAGTGTTTGGTCTGAGGCGGATTTGAACTCAGATTCTCCTGACTCCAGGCTTGGTGCTCTATCCACTGTGCCACCTAGCTGCCCTGAATATTTAATTTTCTAAAAAGAACCATGTTTACGTGTTCTCTAAACTGCTCACGTCCTGGGTATGTGATTTCAGTGGTATTGAGAGGAAAAGTATTGATGAATGGTTGGGGTGTGGGACCCTGGAAGATTTCAGTGTATAGTTTCTATAGCAGTGATTCTCATGGTAGGATTATTCTAAAATCCCAGAAGAAAAATATGATTGGTAGTGAGGTGAGGTGATTGGAATTGGCATTTAGACCCAGTAGCTAAAGATTCTGCTCCCACCTGCATTGAATCCTGTTGGGCCCTAACTATATTCATTCTAGAACCTTCCACATCATAGTTGCTGAGGCAGAGGGTTACAGGAGTCTTCAGACTGAAATGATTCCCACTCCGAGACTGGACCTTCAGCAACTGCTCACTTGGGTGGAGAAGGCGATTGCTTCCATTGGTCTGGAAATATTAAAAAACAAATAAGTACACACACACACACACACACACCCCATCCCTAAACTTTTTTGTAACTGTCTTTTATGTATTTAGTGCTTTTCCTCTGGGGAATACAAGATACTTTAGAAATTCCATGTAGATTTCTTGGGACAAAAATCCCCTGATATTCTAATGGACATAAATAATGTTATAATTTGGTAGGAATATAAAAATCCTATTTAATATTCTTTAATAGGGAAGAGTTCTCATTGTATTTTGTTCAAAAACACTGGTCAACCTTTGTGGGCTAGGAGGATAGAATGTTGAATGTAACAAAAAGAAAGGAATCCAGAGAAAATCATCACTGCTGATTAAGTTGGCAGAGGAAATGAATAGTCCTGAAAACGAGTGGGCTACATGCACATTGGTTTTGTTTTTTACAGGGAAGGGGGAGGGAGAAAATGGACATTTGTTAACTGAAAAAAATTAATTTAATTAAACAAAAAGAAATGATAGGCTAATAAATGGGTTCCTAGGCTAAAAGAAATCATGAAAGGCTTACACAAGATTAGGTAGTAGACTAAAAGAAACAGAATACACTCTCTTTTCTCCTTCCTATTCTTTTTTTTTTTTAATGGGGCTCTCCTGCAGAAGAGTTGATTTAAAATAAAATAGACAAATAATTGTTGAGCACCTATAATGTGGGAAGCGCTAGTAACAATAGTAAACATTTGTATGGTGCCTATGATTTGCCAGGCTCTTTACAAATATCATGACATTTTTTCCTCACAATGATCCTGGGAGGTAGGTGCTATTATTACCCCCATTTTACAGATGAGGAAACTGAGGGTAAGTGATTTGCCCACTGCTAATAAGCGTCTGAGGCTGGATTTTAGCTCAGGTCATCCTGACTCGAGCCCTGGCACGCTATCCGCTGCAGCGCCACCTAGAGGCCCACTATGCTGCTTTTGTTCTCTTATTGTCTAGAGTTGGCCTGGCCCTTCTTAAAACAGGAAGACCTAAGTTCAGATCCTATCTCTGCTCCATATTGGTCCTGGGTAAATCATTTAATTTTACTGCCCTAAGCAACTATTCCTTCCTTCTTTCCTTCTTTCCTTCCTTCCTTTCTTCCCTCCCTCCTTCCCTTCCTCCCTCCCTTCTCTCTCTCTCTGTCTCTCTCTGTCTCTCTCTCTTCCTCCCTTTCTTCCTTCACTGGATTTCCCCATCTCACTCAAGCTGGAAGTGCAGCAACCACTCATGGTCTCAATCCCACTAATAATAACAGCTAATATTTATATATAGTGACTTAAGGTTTTCAAAATGAGAATGAAGGGGACCTAGCAGTACCAGATACTAAACTATTCTACATAATTACAGATCAGTTTGGTATTGATTAAGAAATAGGTTGATCAGTGGAACAGATATACTGTAAATATATATTCTTTATATTGTATACAATATACAAAAACAGATGAGGTCAGTAGTCTAGTATTTGATAAACACAGAGATCCCAGTTATTGGGGTAAGAACTCACTATTTGACAGAATCTATTGGGAACACTGGAGAGTACTCAGAGAGAAACTAAATGTAAGTCAGCATCTCATATCATATACCAACATAAGCTCCAAATGAGACATGACTTAGACATAAAGGGTGACACCATCAACAAACCAGAGGAGCAAGAAGAAATTTTCTGTCAGATTTATAGATAGGGAAAGACTTCATGACCAAAAAACAGATAGAGAGAAACAGAGGAGATAAAATGGACATTTTTTATCACATAAAATTAAAAAGTTTTTGTGCAAACAAAACCAATTCAGATAAAATTAGAAGATAAGCAGGTAAATGGGAAAAATCTTTATAGCAATTTTCTCTGATAAAGGTCTCATTTATAAGAAACACAGAGAACTGGTTCAAATTTATTAGAATAAAAGCCATTCCCATAAATGGTCAAAGGATAGGAATAGTTTTCAGAGGAAGAAATACAAGTATAAATAGTCGTAGTAAAAATGCTCTAAATTACTGATGATTAGATAAATAATTAGACATTATTGTAAAAACAAACAATTTTGAGAGACTTTGAAGTCCAGTTAACATAATGACAAATCATGATTCCATAGGGCTCATTAGAAGATATGGTGCAGATGGAGACTTATATATGGCTAATGAAGCCATTTGTTTTGCTTGAAGAAATATATTTGCAACAGGAGTTGTTCTATTTTTCTTTTGTTCTCAGTGTATATATGTGTGGGAGGGGGTTGAAATGGGAGGGAGATGGAAGCGAAGGCAGATTTTCATTCATTGAAAAAAATAAAATAAAATTTACTTTAAAATAGACAAACATTTTAAAAATGAAGTAATGGCTACTCATTGGCAAATTTAATCTAGATCAAGTAGAGGAAATGCTTTGATAGAGCTAAATTCAGCTTTGACTACTAAAGATGGCCTTATTCTTCAATATTTCCCTTCAGTAATTCCATGGATCTGTGCTTTCCTCCACGCAGTCCTCTTTCCACAATCCCCACTTTCTTTTCCTGCCCTTTGAAATTTGTTTAATTGGTCTTTCCCTTCACCAATTAACAACAACAAGAAAAACCAACTGCTTTTTTTAAAGGCGCTCCCTGTCTGCAGAGCACTGTGTGAGGCTCTGGGAGAGAAACAAAGCTTTGACTGAAAGGCCGACTCTCACTTTTTCTTATTCTCCTCTCTCCCTTTCTTTTCCTTCCTTTTTGACTTTAATCTATCCCTTGACCCCTTCAATTCATTCTCATACCTGGAATGTCTTGGAAAACTGGGAAGCAAGCTGTTTCAGCTGCTGGAGGATCTCACAAGCTCTCTGCGGCTTTTGGACCAACTGAAAATCATGAATGGATCTGTTAAAGTTTCTCATTGCTTCACTGAAGACCTGCTGGGAAAAGATCAAGTATTTAAGGGCCTATTATGTACCAGGGACTGCGCTAAGTGCTTAACAAATTTCCCATTTGGATCCTCACAACCATCCTGGGAGGGAGGTAGTATTAGTATTTTACAGTTAGGGAAACTGAGGCAAACAGCAGTTAAAGTGACTTGCCTAGGGTCACACAGCTAATAAGTATCTGAGGCCAGATTTGAACTCAGGTCTTCTTGACTTCAGACCTGGCACTTTATCCACTGTGCCACCTCTCCAGGAATAAAGGACCTTGCTAGAGATGGCCTACTTCCACAGCACATACAAACTATTGCATTTCAGTAATTGATGGAATGGTGATATTCTTGTTAGTATCATTCACTGTCTGCTGTAATTTGTAGCCATGCCAAATATTCTTATCTTTTTCAAATTACTATTTACATATCTCTATCTCAGGAGATAGAGAGATGGCAACAGAACACAGAAGAAAGGAAAAAGAAATATCTAGATAAAGCATAAAGGACCTTCTCCCCCTTCAGCACTGGCATTCTTGGGAGCAAATGGTTAACAGACATAAAGTTGACTAAGAGGACAGGGAAAATGGTGAAATAACGCATACTGACATGCAGTTCTGGGGTTCACTTTCCTTCAGTTTACCATTCAGGGGGACTTTTTGGTTGCCATGATTCCAGTGGGGAACAGACAGTTACAGCAATTGGATAAAGGCTTCTTGTTCACCATATGAGTGACTGGCAGTTGATTTTGAGGACTGAGATTGCAGGGCAGTGCTGGCCACAAGCAGCTGCAGCCCATGTATCTCATCTGCCTGTAACTAGGACTGGAGGAAGAAGGTCAGCAGTGACCCAGACCCTGGATCAGAGACAAGGACTGGTGCATGAGGAAGAGAAAAGGTCCCAGGGACCCAAGACTTGGCTCTAATGAATTTGGGGGTATCAGTAAGACTGAGGTTGGAAAGCTCCTCCTTCGTGATTGCCCTCCCTTCTTTTATTTATACACTGTGGCCTGCAGCTGGAGTCCCAAATATACAGCCCTCCTCTCTTTTCCCCCTTCCATGATTTTAGGTATTCTTTGGATATAATAAGAATAAGGAGGAGGAATTTGGGAACTTAACATTTTCCTTTTCAATGCCTTCAATAAAGGATGCAATCATAGTATATTAAGCACCTGTGTCCTGTGAATGGGATGGGGTGTTGTCCCAGATGTGAGATGAGGGATAATGTTTTGAACAATAGTTCATATTATCCTTTACCTAAATTCTGCTTCGATTTAATCCCCTCATGCCAGCAGTTTGTACCCACATCATTATGGCTGGGAAGCAGCCTACTCCTTTGCAGGCTATGCGCCTTCTGGTGGCCAGAAGAGATACTACAGCCTTTGGGGAAATGATTCTTCGCCCCTTCATTGGTGGCTCCCAGAGGGCCCCTCTGGTAAGTAAATGCACTGCTGTCCTCTACACGAGATACCTGGCATTGTGACAGACTTACACGATTAAGGCAGAACACGAGACATTTTGGACTGCTTATGCAATTGCAGCACCTCAAGCGTCACATGGAGCATACACCATCCAAAAGTGGCACGCTTCAATATTGAACTCCTAGAAGCTTTTTTTTTTAAAAGATGACTACCTTTAAGTATTTCTTTCCCAGAGGTGAAATAAAAGCAAAGTACAACAGAAATGTACAATGACTGACCCAAGGTTTATGTGAGTATGTGTGTTCACTTTCAAAAGTGAAACTGGGAATTTAAAGAAAAAATCCTTTATATTTGGGGAACACATATTATTCTTTAAGTCTGTTAGACTTGGTCTAACTTTTTCAGGAAAAAGTTCCTAAGAGTTGATGTTCAAGGGATGAGTGCCTAAATTCCAAACGACAGTTGGCAGGAGGCAGGAAGACTATGGGAAAACATTGAGAAAATGGGGCACGGCTTCAAAACTCAGAGACTGGCTTTAGGGGGCCACCTCCAGTTGTCTGATCTATATTTCATCACTGGGCTCAGATGGCTCTGGAAGAGAAGGTGAGGCTGGTGACTTTGCACAGCTCTGCCTCACTGTAATCCAATTCACTCGCGTGTCATGGCATCACCTCCCTGATGTCATGGTCTTCTTCGAGAACAAAGGACAAAAAAACCCAACAACAATGATTGGCTTTAAATTGGAAATCTGACCTTACAGCAAACCCCGTTTCCCCTGTCTTTAATTGGAGAAGAATATTTTCTTTTTTAGAATATGATTTTAGCATACACATAAGAAATAACCAAATGAATGCCAAATTCAAGCTATTTTAAATTCTCTTCCTTTCTTTGTCAATGTACACATACACTTTTAGATACTGATAATCAGTGCTTACAAACAATTTTGTTTTCTGCTTTTTTCATGTAGCATTATTTGACTCCCACCTTCTTCGTATCAAAATCATCAACCTACTTATTATTTAAATTTTTGGTTGTTAGGTTGTTTTTCAGTTGTGTCTGACTCTTCATGAGCCCATTTGGGGTTTTCTTAAAAGATACTGGAGTGGTTTGCTTCTCCAGCTCATTTTACAGGTGAGAAAATTGAGGCAAACAGGGTGAAGAGACTTTCCCAGAATCACACAGCTATTAAGTATCTGAGGCCAGATTTGAACTCAGGAAGATGAGTCTTCCTGACTCTAGGGCCGGAGCTCTATCCACTATTCCACCTATCTGCCCCATACCTCTGTCAAAGTCCATCATCTCACTGCATGACTATATCAGTTTTTTAGCCTTTCCCTTATTGGGGGCACATAAGGAGTGTTTCCAATTTTTCACTACCATCAATAGTATAGCTATGAGCATCTTTGTAAACAATTACTTTTTTGGGGGGAATTATTTCCTTGGTATAGTCTCCCAAAATGGAATTATTATTTCAAAGTGTCTGATCAGTTTTATAATACTTCTTATATATTTCCAGATTACTCTGCTAAAAAGGACACTGATTTTCAGAATTTCCTATTTATTTCCTCACAGCTCTTCTAACACTGAGTTTTACGATTTTATTTATTTTTTTGCTAGTTTAATAGGTGTATGGCATACCTTAAAATTGTTTTAATTTTTATTTCTGTAGTTAGTAGTAAGGCATACATTTTCATATGTAATTATCAGTAACATTTTTTCAGTTACTTATAGGTAAGATAGATATTTTAATAGTAAGACTTTACAAGACATGTGTCATATTTTCCTTGTCTTATTGCTTTCCTTTTAATATTTGTTTTATTAAATTTTATGCGCTGTCCTATCTTGCCTACTTCATCCTGGAGCATCCATCAGTCTCTGTGACCTTTTCACTCTAAAATAAGGGTGAAAGGTGATTGAGACATTACAGAATTAATTTTCATGAATATTTTTAGTAAGAGGAATGGGACCTTTGCCAACAATGGACAAGGTAATGTCCTACTTGGAGATGAAGGGACAAGAACTCTCCAATCTACCATCCCAAGGATATTAGCAAAATACTGAGAGTGTTCTTTCCTCAGTTTCACAGAATAACACAGGGGCTAATAGTAATGACTGATATTTATAAAGCACTTTTGGCTACATGAGGCACTTTACTCACAATAAACCTTTAAGTTGTGAATTATTATTATTATTATTCCCATTTCTCAGATGAAGAAAATGGAGCATAGAGATGTGCTTTGCCCAGGTCGACATTTGCCATCAAATGGCAGATGTCATGGAGAGGAATCAAACCCTGGAGTTTAGTTCTCTTTCCACTAAACTTTATTTCCTCTCTACTTTAATTGACCTTTTGTACCTGATAAGATATATTCTGAAATAATACTGGATCAGTTGTGAAGATATGCAGGTAGGGTGATTCTTTTGGGACTGCAGGTACTTCCAACCCAGGCTTTTCAGACAGAGCCTTGCTAAATTTCGTCGTCATTGGGAGAGGCTGCTGCCTGGCAGGCGGGGATATTTCCAGTAGAATCTGCTCTGAGGTCTGGGCCATTCCTGAAGAAACCAGGATATTGGTGGACATTTCTTGGCACAGTATTGTTGGCTAGAAGATATAATGAAAATGACAATAAATGAAAGGATCTGCTTTTGCAGATAGTTATAGAAATGAGAGATTCTACTTTATTCTCTCCTCCTTTTTTGCTTTACCAGAAATAAGGTCTTTGCAGTCAACACCAGCTGAGAGGCAGTGTGGTGTAACAGAGAGCGTGTTGCACTTGTAATTAGGAAGTCCTGGATACATATCTCACCTTTGACACTTACTAGCTGTGTGACCATGGGCCAATTATTTCCCCTCTCTGGGACTCAGTTTCTTTGTCTGTAAAATGAGGGGGTTGGATACAATTAACTCTAAGGTTTAAATCTATGATCCGATGATACAGTGTACTTGGATATTCATACAGTGTACTTGGATATTCTAGGTAGGAAGTAAAGAAAAAAGTATTAAGAAACTCTGAAAAAAGGATTTTATTCCAATGGAGTTACAAAGAATAATCAAGAACTAAGGTTGTTTTGGGCATAGAATCAGAGCCCAGAATTGTATAGCTTGGATGTATAACTGGGGTCTGGCATGTGTGCAGGCCCCATCTGCTTGCTTGGAACTTCCCTACATGGAGGTGCCTGTTTCTGGGAGAGGGATGATGACATGTGAGCCAAGTGCCTTGGAGAGACATGCATAGACATTCTGGAACTGGTTCTGGTCTGCTAAACATGAGGAAGCCACTTTGGTTGTGGGGGCATTCAAAACTGGCTTCTGCCATCTCTCTTGCTCAGTCCATATTTGGTGACTTCTTTGTTCAGTGCATCCAATGAGACATCATGCTGTAAAGATAGAGTCTCTGGACCCTCTCTCCTCTAGGGGCATATGGCTCTAAGAAATGAGCTTTGGTCCTTAGCCTTTGGTTGTATACTTTTTCCATATAGGTGAAGGAGATTGGAGCCTCTGACCTTGTGAGTTTGAAAGGTCAGGAGGGCATTTTGGCATTCCAGTGTCAGGAGACGAGTTCCATGGCCAGTGAATTATAGAAGCCCTAAGGAGCAAGGAGTGACTTCTTTGGGAATGATCTTTGGGATCCCAGCTCAGTGGTGACTGAGACAAGGACTCATCTAGTAGAGATGCTGCTATTGAATGTGAGCTTGGTGGGACCTATGTTATATAGGAGCTGTGCTAAGAGTGAGCCTAACTGTGATGACTAATGATGACTAACGTTGATAGACTCAGCCCTTCTCAGCAATGCAAGGATCTAAGACATGGAAAATGCTAGCCACATCCAAAGAAAGAACTATGGAGTTTGAATGTAGATCGAAGCATACTATTTGCTATTTTTTCTTCTGTTTTGTTTTGTTTCTTCTTTCTTTTTTTGTTCCTCTTATTGGTTCTAATTCTTCTTTACAACATGACTAAAGTGAAAATATGTTTAATAGGAATGCCCATATCAGATTGAGTGCTGTCTTGGGGAGGGAGGTGGGGAGGGAAGGGGAGAAAAATGTAAAACTCAAAAGCTTATGGAAGTGATTGTTGATAAATTAAAATAAATTAATTTTCAAAACCATAAAAAAAGAGTGAGCCTACTCTCATTCAGATCCCATAGTGGGGGAGAATGTGCCCTTGAGATGTTGAGGAGAAGGGTGGGAGCAAATGTTTGTACATTTGTTCTTTCTGTATCTTTGAAGTAAGTATCTCTTTGTAGAAGCCAATTGATGAAAAGTGGTTAGATGGGACTAAGTGCTAGGAACTGGTACTTAACAATGGGGGAGGCAGGGTGGAACATATCCAGTGGGATCTCAAGCTAAGCACATTAGAAAAGAGAAAACTCTTAGGGTTACTTCTTGGAAATCCAAAGGGCAGATGTAGCAGGCCTGGCCAGTAGGTCAAGGAGTATCTTGATACAGAAGTGACAGAATCACAGAGTTTGGAAGGGATCTCATATGTCATCTGGTTCAATCCATGCCTGAACAGGAATCTCCTCCATGATATCCCTGGTCCACTTTTTGTGGAAAGGGAAACGTAAATTCAGAGAAGTGATTTTTTCCTAAGGTCACACAATAAATTAGTGGCAAATCCAAGATAAAAATTATTGTCTCCTAACTCTTGCCAAATATTCTTTCCAAGAATGAATGCATGCCTGAATGAATGAATGAATCTCATATGAAATTCAGAAAGAATTAATTTGGCAAGAGATATATTGGTTGTGTGATAACCTCTCAGTGTCCTACAGTCTCTAAGACCATACAAAGACTAATGCTAATCTGCATCTTTGTAAGAGGTTTCCATACACCTGTGAAATTATAGGTCCAAAACAAAGAAAAGAAAAAAAAAGAGTGGTAAGAATGGGGTGGTTCAGCACCTACACTATGAAGAGATAGTTCCCATGCTGGCTGGTTGTTTAATACCCTGAATAGAGAAAGTCAAAACCTTTCTTTATCCTCTTTTAGCCTTTCACTTTATTCATTTGCACAGGGTTCACCTAGAGCCAATTGTAAGGAATTTTGTTTGGAAACCGCAGCGTCCACGTTCAACTCAATAAATTGTTGTTGGGTGCCCACCACATGCAAGGAAGTGTGGTAGGCGGTGAAGGGATAGGCAGCTTTCCTCGACATACTTTATTTGAGAAACATGAAACAGCTGTTGCCAACTGTATCTTGCAAAAACTATAATTGCTACACATATAGACATAACAGTAAGGGCATGAAGTAATTTACTATCTTTGGTGGAGTGTCTTTAAAAATGAAAATGATTATCTCCTCGCATAATGTTTTGACTTGGAAAGCCAAAGGGATTCACTCCATGAAGAAGATTAAGAACCCCTGCTAGGAGCCCAGAAGACCTAGTTTCAAGTTCAGACTCTGACACTTGTGGGCTCTTTTATTCTGGTCAAGTCCCTCAACCACTCAGTACTGTAGGAAATTCTGGAAGTCTATAAATTATGGAAAAGCTTTTCATCTGGAATGTCTCTATACCAATGAAATCATAGACCCAGTCCCTATCTCTATTCTTAAGCCTTCTTCACAGGCAGAATATGATTGTGGGATAATACAGGATATAGTCATATCCATATAGAATAAAATATAGCTATGCCAGCACAATTAGAGCAGGATTAATCTTCATAAGAGACAGACTGGTGTCATTCCAGAGCAGGTGCTAGGAGCATAAACCACTTACTTGATAAACGTCAATGATCCCATGACATCTGGATGAAAGATAATGATCTGTTAGAGGAAGGAAAAAGAGGCAAGAATTCAAGAAGTCAAGGCGGTGGAAAGAAAAGTCCAGTGTTTTCTTTGAAAACATCTAATATGGGATCAAAATCACCTGATTTAAGAACCTGAAACTATTGGTTCCCTGCTGGCTGTCAAGCTAATCATAAAATCAACACAGTATGAATATTGTCATGAAATCATTAACTATATTAATTATCTATCATAGGTAAAAAGGATCATTTAAAGGAAATGTTTTTTATTTTACAGGTAGAGAGAGCTAGATAATGCTGGTTATGTGGCATAGTGGAAAGAGTGCTAAGCCTAGAGTCAGAGAGACCTGCATTCAAATCTTGCCTCCAACACCTACTAGCTATGTGACCCAGGGCAAGTCACTTAACCATTGACTGCCTCAGTTTCCTCATCTGCAGAATAGGATCATTAATAATAGCATCTACTTCAAAGGGTTGTTGTAAGGATAACATGAAATAACATTTTTAAAGAGCTTGCAAACTTTGGAATACTGTATAAGTACTAGCTTATATAGCTTACTAGGTTCCTTTATAAGACAGCCTCTATTCCCTGCCAACGTGACATAGCCTTTGTCTGCTTTGGCTTCTGCAACTGTTAAAATGTGGAATACAACAACATCTACCTCACAGGGTCGTTGAGATGATCAGTGTGATAATATTTGTAAAGCCCTTAGCACTGTGCCTGGCACACGGGAAGCATTTAATAAATTCTTGTCACCCTCCCCCTTTTCCTTATATAATTTTATCTACATGGAAATATAACTAAAAACTATCAGCCTACAAAAAAAAGTCTGTGGGCTTACACATTTTTTGCTTTCTCATCCCTTATTTCCTAGCAGGATGGCAATGTCCTCTAGGAAGGTTATGAAGAGAAAATCAAAGGACTGTATGAGTACAGTAAGTAATATGCAAAGTGTTATTAATATTTTCCCTGATGTTTAGCTCAGGTCCGATTTCTTTTGGGTCATGGGCTTCTGAGTCTGTCTTAATGCTTATGACTATAGAAACACTTTACTTTGCCCTTCTTATCTGGGTACTTCAATTGAGATGACTAGAATTGTTGCTGAGGTTTGGAGCTATGCATTTCGTGTGACCAGAGTGAGTTTCAAGATAACACTTTTTGCTAGACTCATATATGAAGTAGGGAAAGATTAAATGATAGAAGCATATTTCTCCTATTACTTGAACTGATTCCAGCAATGTGAAGGAAAAAAGCAATTTCATTTCCACTCTTTAAAAATGAGATAATCACTGCCATACCCTAGGGCTGAACTATTCATCCAGCAATGACAATGTAAGAGAGTTATGCATTACTGTAGAAATTTCTGTGTAAATTCTGATATCTGGCATGCTACAGGGAGGAAAGATTGGTTATGTAGGAAAAAACCAGTAGCTGAGACAATTTCATGTCTCATCTTAGAGATTTCCCACTTTTTTTTCCTTGATCGTTGGGTTAACTGGGGCATCTTTTCCATCACTTTCATGGTGGTTATGTGCAATGTCCTGAAAGGCATCTATTTGGAGTCCAAAGTAGAAAACAGACTGTAATATCAATAGCTCTTGCTGTGAGAAAGTCTATGAAAAATCATGGTTTTCACTAAAATGATAATAGGGAAAAACACAAACAACAATTTTTATTCTGGCTATCAAAGAACAATAACCTAAGAATGCAGAAGAAACTCATCTGATGTTGCCCAAAGCCTCACCTTACATCAGGATCACATCATATTAGAAAGGGCAGGAAAAAGAGAAGCAAATGGTAGTCACACAATAGTAAGAGAAGATGTTGGAGACAATTTATATTTAGGGACAAACACCTATAAAAAAAGCCCTCTAGGAAAAATCGATGTTGAACTATAACATGCTAGATTTTATGATGTTTTGCCTTTAAATTTTTCCTAACGGGGCAGCTTGGTGGTGCAATAGAGCTCCGGCCCTGGAGTCAGGAGGACCTGAGTTCAAATTTGACCTCAGACACTTGACACTAGCTGATAGACCCTGAGCAAGTCACTTAACCCCATTGTCTAAGTGCCCCCCCAAAATTCTTCCTAACTTCAGATACCTTTGCCATTTTGTGTTAAACCAATAGTTATTGTCACAACAATAAAACTTCCATCAAAAATTTCTGTTACTTCACTTAGAACTTTGTAAAAATAAAATTCTCCCATATATATGTATATATACCCAGGTGGTTTCACATGTGTATATACACACTGATCTCACCATATAGACATATGTGTATGTATGTACATGTGTGTGTATATATATATATGTTTATATTTGTGTGTAGCCTTAAGTGTTAAGGTCCCAGTTTTTAAATTAGAATGGATAAGCGCTAAAATGATGAAATCACAAGTCAGGCCCTGTGTGTGTTTATGTGTGTTTTTGTGTGTGTATCTATAGATAACTTCTAAGCCTCTGTGTGTATGTGTATACACGCACAGAATAAAATAAATTTTCCTACTCCATAATTATTATGTAATACTAAATGTAAATGTATTTGAACCCAGGAAGAATTTAAAGGCAAAATATATTACAAATCCTAGCATGTTACAGATCAATGGTGATTTTTCACAGAGAGGATTTCTCATGTTATTTGCCCCTATCACCGTTTCCATTTGATGGAGTCTGATTACCATTGGCTTCTCTTCTGTCCATTCACATAGTCATACCTAGGAGATCTTAATACAGGGTATTGTGGCTTCAGGCAACATCAGAGGAATTTCTTTAGCATTAAAAGGTTATTGTTGCAATCTGCACAGATTGTGGCAATACCTAGGGATTTCTGCCAAGAACGGAGAACAAGGCTAGAGCAGCTATGGTCTTTGTTGTTTTGTTTTTTAAACTGATGCCTCTCAAAAAAGAAAAACTGATGCTTCACAGTCATTTCCAGATATAACTCCCTTCTGGCAAAGAAAAATATTTGAGTAAAAGCAATTGACAAAGCAACTTCACAACTGACACCTGCAACATTCCATATCCATGGTGCCCCATCTCTCCACTCAGAGGATGTGTATTTCATCTTCTCTCCTCTAGAATCAAGGTTGTGCATTGTAATTAATCTGACTTTAGATGCCCTTAAACACTGTTTTCATTTTCATTATTGTAGTCATTGTGTATATTTTTCTTTTGATTGTGTTTTTCACTCTGTGTCACTTCACATGTCTTCCTGTGTTTTCCTGAATTTCTCGTATTCATCATATGTTAATGTGCGGTATTATTCCATATTCAGACACAACCATTTTTCCATTCAGTCCACCAACTAATGACCACCCATTTTGTTTCCACCTTTTTTGCTGCCACAAAGAAGGCTGTTATGAGTACTTTGAACATATATGGACCATTCTTTCTGTCTTTATTGCCTCAGTGGGATGAGCTCTGGATCAAAGAGTATGAAGAATTTATTGACCTTTATTATGAAATAAAATGAGATAATACATGTAAGGTCCTTTATAAAGTTAAAGCACTATATAAATTCTAGCTGTTATTATTATTACCAATTATACTGTCTAAAGAGGACTTTCTCCTTGTTAAGGCCAATCTCTCTCCTTGTGTCCTTCATCAAATCCCCTTGCATCGTCTCTGCGAGATTTCCCTATTGATCATGCCATCTCTCTGATCTTTAACCTCTTTTTATTCAATGGTTCTTCTTCTGATGCCTACAAACAATCCTATATTTCTCTTGTCCTAAAACAAAACCAAACCCAACCCATTTCATGTGACCCTACCATCTCCTCATGCAACTATCCCATATCTCTTATCCATTTCATAGTTAAACTCAGAAAGACCCATCTATACTCCTTGCTTCTACCTCATCATTATCCATTCGTTTCTCAGTCTTTTGCAATACGGGTGCTAAGCCCATCACTCTACTGAAATAACCTTTTCCAAGAATGTCAATGTTTTCTTAATTGCTAAATTTGATATATTTTTTTTACAATACTCATTCATTTTGATCTCTCCATAATTTTTGACACTATTGAACCCTGCCTCCTAGATGCTTTTTCCTTTCTAATTGTTGACACTGCTCTTTCCAGTTTCTCCTCTTACCTGTCTGAATGTTCCTCATTCTCCCTTATGGGATTCATAATCCATGTCCCATCTCTTGTTTGTAAGTATAGGTTATGCCTCTGTCTTGGACCTTCTTCTCTTCCATCTCTACACTCTTGGCATCCCATTAGCTCCCAGGATTTTAATGACCCTCACTGCTGCTAACTTCTGATTCATATATCCATCCCTCATCTCTCTGCTGAGGTCTCCTATCTCCAACTGCCTCTGGACTCTTCACCTAGACAGCCAGTAAACATCTCAAACTCAATATATACCAAGTGGAACGCATTATGTTCTTCCCTGAAACTCATCCCTTCTTCTAACCGCTGCTGAGGGTAGTTACCCAGGTGAGTAACCTCAGGACTACCCTCCATTTTCATACTCCCTCGACTTCCATATCTAATTAGCTGCTAAGCCTTGTTGATTCTCCTTCTACCATGTCTCTCATGTGCATCTCTTTGTCTCCACTCACAGCACAACCACCCTAGATCAGTTTCTTTTCACCTTTTATTTGGGCTATTTCAATAGCCTCTTAATTGGGTGTCCTGCTTCTAGTCCAGTTAATTCTCCCCCAAAATTGCTCATAATATAATCTTCCTAACCCACAGGTCTGACCATGTTGCTACCCTGTTCAAGAACCTATGGTAACTTCCTCGTAGAGGAATCAAACACCAGTTCCTCTGCCTGACATTTAAAGCCCTCCATAATCTGGCTGCATCCTACCTTTCCAGGGTTATTAGATATGACTCCCATTTACACACTTGCCTTCCCAGTTTGCTGTTCCCCAAGCTCAGCACTTCATCTTCCTCTCTAACTCCTCTGTACAAGCCATCTCTCTCGTGTCCTGAACACTCTCTTTTCTCACCTCCACCGTTCAGAATCCCTAGATTTATTTGTTCAAGGCTCATCTCAGGGTACACCTCCTTCAGGATCGCTTTCTCGATTCTCCTAGCTGTTAATGTTTCCCCTTCCCAGACTACTTTGTGTCTACTCTGTAATGTATCGGATTCACTCCTTTGTGTCCTTGTTTTTTCTCCCCTCCCCATCATAAAAATGTGCGCTCCTTAAGGGCGGACACTGTTTCCTTCTTGTCTTTGTACTCCCAACGCCAAGCTCAGTGTCAGTCAACTAGCATTTATTCAGCATTTACCATGTACCAGACACTATGCTAAGCACCGGGGTTACAAAGAAAGGCAAAAGCAAGGGCATCTAGGTAGCACAGTGGACGGAGCACTGGCCCTGAGGTCAGGAGCACCTGAGTTCAAATCCGACCTCAAACCAAACACTTGACACTTACTAGTTGTGTGACCCTGGGCAAGTCACTTAACCCCAATTGCCTTAACAAGAAGGAAAGAAAGAAAGAAAGAAAGAAAGAAAGAAAGAAAGAAAGAAAGAAAGAAAGAAAGAAAGAAAGAAAGAAAGAAAGAAAGAAAGAAAGAAAGAAAGAAAGAAAAAGAAAGAAAAGAAAGAAAGAAAGAAAGAAAGAAAGAAAGAAAGAAAGAAAGAAAGAAAGAAAGAAAGAAAGAAAAAAGCAGAGCTCCTGCCATCAAGTAGCTCACAGGAGGAGACAACATTCAAACAACAATATGCAAGCAAGATGTATCTTGTTTGCATCTCATATGTGTATTTTGGTTATAAATACACACATATGTGTATATATGTTATATATATTATATATATATATATATATATATATATATACACACACATACATATATAACATAATGGATATAGTCTCAGAGGTAAGAAAACAAGGTTAAAGAGGACTAGGAAAGGTTTCTGGTGGAAGGTGGGATTTTAGCTGATATCAGAAGGAAGCCAGAGGAGTCAGGAGGCAGAGCTGATGAGAGAGAATACTCCAGGCTTGGAAGACAGTCAGTGAAACAGTCAAAGTCAAGAGATGGACAGCAAGGAGGCTGGCGTCTCTGGATCACATAGTGTGTGGAGGGGAGTAAGATATAAGAAGACTGGAAAGGTGAGAAGGAGCCAGGTCATGAAGCTCCTTAAAAGCCAAAACAGGATTTGATATTTGATCCTGGAAGAACAAAGGAAATGGTAAGCACTTAATAGATACTTATTGAATTGAATTCTGCTTTCTTCACTCTGCAGCAGTTCATATAAATCTCATGTTTGGCTGAATTCCTCATATTCATCATATACTGTAGTTTGCTCAGCCATTCTTAGTCAATCGGCACACACTTTGTTTCCAATTTTTTTTTTTATCATAAAGAGTGTACCTAAGAATATTTTGGTATGTATGGATCTTTCTGTCTTTGGCTTCCATGGGATTGCTGGATCAAAAGATATGAAGAATTTAATGAATTTTTTCTGTTCTACTTTGTATATGGAAATGCAAATTTTATATGTAAATATCAAAATAATAAAAATTTTTAAATAAAAAGAACTGTATCCTATCTACCATGATTCATTCATATAAGACAGCTGATCTTGGTAATCATATTTTATCATTTTTATCAATCTTTAAAAAATCAAAATTCCTACTTCCTTCCCTTCATCCATTACTCTCATTCCATCTTTCTGGTACTCGTATGTATTTTTTTAATCTCTGGAACCACGTTCTCCAACTTATATTTCTGACAACTTACAGGTTTATCACTTACCACCCTGACAAATGAAAAAATGTTCTTTTGAACAAAGGTCCACTTTGGATGAAACTAAATCCCAATTTCTGATCACATATGTGCATCTGTTGGAAGGGGAAAGCCCAGATCTTGTGAAGAGGTTGGCAGAGACTTCTGTGAAAAGAGAGAGCAGGTCCAGATGATCATTCCTGTCAGTAGTCAATAAATAACACCAATCTGAGACCCACAAATCTGCTAACTAACTTCTGATCAAATAGAAGAGTGAGGTCTGGGCTTATTTTGATTTTTATCACTTTCCTCATTTGCAAAATGGCAGAGGAAGAAAGGATGGAACTAGCTGACCAATAATGCCCCTTCTAGCTGTAAATCTATCATCTTAAAAACACAGCCTTTGTCATAAGGCTTTAGAAGTTAATTTCCCAAAGGATGATAATAATGCCTAATATTGCCCTTACATTCATGATCACAAGATTATAGGATCTCAGAGTTGGCAGAGACCTCAAATGCCATCTAGGGCAACCTGAATAAAAATACCTGCTATAAATAACAATGTAGATACATCATTATCTAATGTTTGCTTGAAGTGAGGCAGAACAGTCTGAGGAAACCCATTCTGCTTTTGGGTGGCTCTAATTTTTAGGAGTTTTCCCAATATGCCTCTCTGCAGCTTTGACTCATCATGCCTGGTTGTGCCCTCTATGTCTAAGAAGAGCAAGTTTAACACTCTTCTTTATTTCAGCCTTTTAAGTATATGAAGATATTATTCATGTCCTGCATAAGTCTTCTCTTCTCCAGACAATATGCTTTCATGTTTATTTATGCCCTTATCCAAGTCATTGATAAAAATAGCAAACTGCATAGCACCAAGGACAGATCAGTGGGGAATTAGAGACCTCCCTCTATGTTGACATTGATCCTTTGATCAATGTCATGATCATTCAATGGTTATTTGATTAGTTGTGACTTCATCTAAGTAGACAATCACTTATCCCATATTTCTCCATTTCCCCCACAAGATTAGCATGAAATACTGTTAAATGCTTTGTAAAAATATGTCTTTCCCTTTTTTTTGAAACATTGGAATATTATCCTTCATCAGGCCTGTGGCATCTCTCAAAGATAGTCTTTTAGAGCTCACTGCCACCATCTCAGCAATCACAGTCACCAGTTCTTTCAGTGCCTTGGGATATAATTCTCCCATCTGGAGTGGAGCTAAGTGCTCTCTCATATACCAGTAATTTCAACTCCCATTAAACATTTTTGTTCTGCCCTCCCAATCCAACAGGAAGAATTTCTGAGACTGAGTTAATATTAATTTTGACTTCTTTTTTTTTCTGCCATAGGCAGGCAATGAAGTCCCTCATCTCTACTGAAGAAGGGTCTTCTAAGGGTCTCTAAGAACTTGTCCCTCATCTTTGCTAAATTTGTGTTTCCTATACTCTGAGACAGTAGATTGACTCCTCTCATTTCAAAGGCCCCAGATCCTGATCCCTGATGCTGGTGTTTCTGGGTTTAAGTGCACTAAGCAAAGACAGTTCTCTAGTTGGAATTCTGGAGGTCAGAAAAGGACAGACTGTATTGGGCACTTTATTCAGAGAGGGCACATGAAATTACTTTTCCTGTTTACCAAAAAGTCCAGATTCCTGGAGACAAAGGATGGTCTAAGCTCAGCGGCAGGTCCTCGTCTTTAGGACAGACTCCAAAGAGGCTCAGTTTGTGAACCAAGGCAGAAATGTGAAATTTACCCTTCTATTTCCTCAGCTAGATGAAGAGGGATGAGATAGGTTTAGGAAACTCCTGGCTGAGTAAACTCACTCTACCAATGTAAATTGATACCTCCTCTGCAACTCAGAGAGTTGTCTAGGGCACTGAGGAGTTAAGTGACTTACCCAGGACCACTCAGGCAGTCTATGTCAGAGGCAGGCCTTCGTGACTTTGAGGCTCGCCCTCTATCCCCAAACCACATCTGACTGAAAAGCTCTTACCACAGTGCCTGGCACATTGCAAACACTCTGTCAATGTTATTATTATTATTATTATGACAGACTTAAATAACGATCACAGATAGGAAGGGAGATCATCTTATCTAGTCTAGTGCCTCTTTTATACATGGGGAACAGACTCAGAGGAGACTTACCCAAGGGCACAGAGGTGGGGGCAGCAGAGCCAGGATGTGAGTTTCTCTGGCTCAAAGTCCAGTCTGCTTTCCATTACACCCCTCTTTTCTACCCTATGGGGACATCATAAATCACTTCACTTCATCCCTGTTATTCCTCTGATATTTGAAATAATTTTTTTCTCTGGAAGTGAGACCTAATTTCCAAATTCCTAAAACAAAAGCAAGATTCTCTAGCAATACATTTCTCTCACAAGACTCTCCAATAAGATCTGCTCTAGAAAGCTCAATGACTTACATTGTATGAGTCTCAAATCATCTAAGGAAGGAGACAGATGACCTTGCCTCCATTTTAGAGATGGGATAATTGGAGGCCAGAACACTGAAGTGAGTGACTTATTTGGGAAATTTATGAGGAAGTACATGGTACGTTTTATCATATAATCTGGAGAGGATTTTTCTAGTAGGAAAAAATGTGAATAGATTAGGATTTATGTGCACTTTTTTCCCAAGCCTTAACTGATATGATTCTGGAAATTGTCTAATCAGTTTTGTGTTGATTAGAAAAGCTGAGCATTTTTACAAACGGAACCAAAACCATTGGCTGCTGCATAGCATATCTGATGCTTTTGTCATGGTCAGGAAAGTGGGGAGTAAGCAGGAGGAATTGTATAGAATGCAAGGAAAAAATAAAAATCTTTTTATAAAAATATGGAATAGGCATTATTATGTCCTGTAGATAGGCTCGCAGAGTCATAGATTTCGGGCCAGAAGAGAGCTCTGAGCCTTGTTAACCTAATTCCCTCACTTTACAGATGAAGAAACAGAGGCCCAGGAGGTTTGGTGATTTGCTCAAGGTCACAATGACAGTCTGTATCAGAGGCAAGATTGTAGGCATTTGTTGCGTGTTTATTGAATTGAATTATTATCTAACAATTCGGAGGAATAAGAGGGATGAAGTGAAGTGATTTATACAAGACCTTCAAAAAGTCAGTGGACAAAGCAGAGTTACAGGGCTGGGAGCAGGGGATCAGCATACAAAGTAAAGAAGTCTTTGTTGTCTTTGAGACTTTACCTGGGTCACCTTTTCTCGTATGCTTTATCAATGGATCTGAATCTGGCCCAATCCACCACTTCTTTCTTTCTTCCAGGTAATCTTTGAGTCGATCTCGAATGTCCTGGTTCCATGTGGACATCAGCTGACCCCCCTGCCTATGGCAATAATGCTGTGCTCCCCAGAATGAGCAGTGAAACCTGTTAGGTTGATAGCAGTCACTTTTCCTACGCTCCTTTCAATCTAGCCCTCCTCCTCTTAGAACAATTTGTCCAATGAAGAGCCAAAGCCAGATTCCTGTTCAGAACATCATCTTCCCTGACCTAGAACCAAGAAATAATGGGACTGTACTCTTTAGCAACTATCTAGTCCTTTTAACATGCACCTGGTGCTTTTGTCATGCTTAGGGGGGAATCGTAGATAACGCAAGAAGGAAACAAAAGCTTTTTTTTTTAATTTAAAGGATAGAGTTCCTCTAAGCTGAAGGGTAAATAAATGAGAATAACAAGTCTGTGGGTCTTTGAAGAGGCAACCTCACCTGTGTCTATAAGTCTGGATAATACCCTAGCCATGGATTAGGCCATTATTTACTTAATATAAATTGTGCAGCCATTGAGCTGGATGCCCCCTCCCAATACAAGGGACATAGCTACATTTTAGGGATTTCTCCCCTATCTGGCTTATTGCCTTTTATCCAGGTGGAATCTGGGAATGTCAGCATCTGCCATTCCCAACGGTAGCCCACCAGCCTCTCTTGCTAGATTTAGAGATCACCAAGCTCAAAAAACCATAACCTAGTGTTGTTTATAAATTAATGAATACAAAAAAAAGATTCCCCTCTGAGCATCTAGACAGCCAAAGGCCCCTCCCCACAATCTAACAGTCCTGTCTTGGCTAAAGCTCCAGCAAAGGGGTAAGCAAAGATCTGCTTTCTTCCCCATCACTCTCTGCTGTCTTTCACTTGTAATTTCCCTTAGTTCTCTGCAGGTAGGTGTTTGTCTTCACATGCCCTGTTCACTGTCAGTGGTGAGTTGACTTCTACTTTCTTAACTCCCAGAACTCTTGTAGTTCTAGTTACTATATATGGTGTTTATCACCTTCCCCAGGAGACCAGCTATCAGCATAGAATGGTGAAGGAACCACTTCAGCATCTTTGTTAAATGTGCTGCAGAACCAGGATGCCTGTGTTCTTTTCAAAATTTGTGTACACCTGGGTCTTGCAGCCCTTTCTCCCCTATTGCTCTGAAGATCTTTGAAGGCACAGTGGGAACGCCCTCCTCCTGCACTATTCAAATGAGTCTTTGTTTCCTGCTCCTGGATTATGATGAATAAATCCCATTTGCTTACTCTCTCTCCTAGTATCTCAGTAATATGTAGCCCACTTGAATCAGCAGCTCCTCCCAGTGAGTCATGGGGTTCAGAGGGACACCCCATCTCTCCTCCCCACTTGTTTTACTTTGTCCTGTCTTTCTTCAGGACACCTGGGCCAGACTATTGAAATTATCCCAAGACTGCTTCTGATTTGCAAAAGATTACAAAAAGGGCGTGGAGAAGTAGAGCCTGCCCTGTTGCTGTTGGGGCAGGCATCCATGTCACATTTTTGTAATTCTTGCTATACCTATATATTTGTGATTGTATACATCTAAGTCATTCCCAGGTGGGAGTTTCCAGATTACATGAGCAACAAGATGGAGAACCAGACATTTTCTTTGATCCTCATGTCCTCTCAAACCTCCACAAAAGAGAAATTTTGTGCCAAAGATAGAGGAACTTCACTTGTCTCCAAGGTCTAGGACACTCAGAATTCAAAAGAAGGTAACTCCCTGCCCCCAAAACCCAGGAATTGGTACTGATCCTAACCTCACTCAGCACTTCTCCCCCTACCTCTTACACTATGTGCCGCATTAGCAGACATAAGGCTACATCACAGGCTTAAATCAAAACCTACCCCCACATTCTACCCCTTCCACTTTCTTTCCAAAGCCATGGAGACCCCTGCTCCCGACTGTAGAAGCTTGCTTAGGGCTTGCTTGACAGCCAACGTGACCACAGCCCCTCAGGAGCAAAAGCCTGACGGGAGCTGCAATCTGGAAGCACCAATGTTACAAAGCTCTGCCCTGGCAGGGTTGGGGAAAACAGGCTCTGACCTTCTGACACTGGGACACAGAACTGCTGAACGGAGGGAATGCGACAGGTCACTTGAACAGGACACTGGGCTTGGGACAGGGGAACTGTAGAGTCTTCTACCAAGTCTGAAGGAAAGGGAACAGCACCCAGCTGGAGTCAGTTCTGACCACCCAAAAGTCAGTGAAGGCAGAGTCCTTGGCTTGTGAACCATGAATTGCCTGGTGTGGGGGGAGGCTGAGATGCTTTGAGATCCAGCCCCCAAGGAAACCATAATCAGAGGGGAACGAGTCAGGAAGTGAGTGACAAGGAAAATAAGAAGTGGGGGAACTCCCTGAAAATTCCAAAGATTTCAGGAAGAAGGAAACCCACAGACCTTGAACATAAACAGATAAATCAGCATTCCCAGATTTAAGTTTCTGGGTTCGGCAAGAATTTTATTGAAATAAATCATACCTCTAGGTTTAAGCTGTGCATAGATGATAAAACATAGCTCTACCTCCTATGCCACATGGAATCACAGAATTTGGATGGCTGGAAGGGACTTCAGTGGTCCCCTAATCCAGTCTATACCTAAAAGGAATCCCCACTATGATATACTGAAAAAGTGGTCATGCAGTTTCTGTTTGAAGAATTCCAAGGGGAAACCCACCACTCATTGAAAAAAAAAAACTCCATTCTTGTTTATGGATAGCCCTTATTAACAAAATTTTCCTGATCTCAAAACATCTCAGCTTATTTCTACATTGGGCAATTCATGGTTCACCATCCAAGGTCTCTGCCCCAATTGACTTTTGGATTGCCTCAGCTAGGTGACACCCTCTTTCCCTCAGGCTTGGTGGAGCACTATACGTTCTCCTCCTAAGCACGGTGTCCTATCCCCGTGACTTATCTCACTCCCTCTGTTTATCAGTTCTCTGGACCAGTGCCAGAAGATTTGCCTCTTTTCAACTACTAGCCAGTGCTCCTGATTCTTCCCTTAAATGGCAAAGAGAACCAGGTTAACCCTTTGCCCATAAGGCAGCCCTTCAAGTATCTGAGTCTTTTCTTTTCTAGGCTAAACATTTCTAGTTCCTTTCATTGATCTTCATATGATTTAGACTCAAGGCTATCTTGACCTCCCGCTAATCAATTTTCTTCTTAAATTCTAGTCCAAAAAAATAAGATCCTTCCGATGAAGACAGACAAGGACAGAACTCAGCAGTATTATTACCTCCTTAGTCCTAGAAGTCTGCAGCCCAAGACTGCATTAGTGTTTTTGGCTGCCATATCACAGTACTGACTCATACTGAGTTTGTGATCCAACAAAACTCCTAGATTTTTTTTTTTGGACAGACTTCTGTTTAACCATATGTAAGGGTGGGGTCTAAATCACCATCCCATTTTAGCTCTGATTCTTCAACGAGGTGAGAACACATCTCAATCAACCAAAAGGCCTTAGATTAAGTATTAAAAAGTCTTTGAAAGGCATTAGATGAAGTAAAAAACACCAGACTGGAAAGCTGAAATAAAAGGCTGAGAAAACTTGATCATACTTAGAGATCTTATATAAATTACCATTCTAGTTGAGGTGGGAGGCTACTCTAGAAATTGTTCTGAGTCTGGAATTCAAGCTGAACTCCCTCCCTCCACCCCCTTTTTCTCTCATGAGAAAGAAATGCTGGGGGGTGGGAGTGGGGTGGGGAAAAGAAACTTTAGCTTGGGCCTTGGCCAGGTCTCCTTCTCTATCCCTATTCCCCTCCCCACCTTCACCAGAAAAGGTCCTTTCACCCTTGAAGGATTCAGAACATGTTGGATCCCTATTTTCCCACTGGTATTCTAGCATCCTACTCCCAGGACAGCAGTGGCTCCTATCTCCCATCAATATCCTAGCAGTGTCTCCAAATCAGCTGGTTGATCAGATCAGTGTCTGCATCAGAAGCCAAAGATGGATAAACGAAGAGGCATCATTCTTAAGGGGAACTTCTTGGGCACCCCACAAATGAGAGGAAAGCATTTCCAGTAACCAGGAGTTATACATTGCTCCTTTGCCATATGTACCCTCTAAGTTTGAGCCCACTTTGGACTCTGTGTGTCTCTGAGGCACAGTGTATCACAGAGGTTTGGGGGAACTGTACCATTTTACCATACTATCTTAATAAATACTCCTTTCTAAGAGCTACTTAAGTCTCACTGACTAAATAGATTCTCAATTGATAATCTTTGGGAGAAGTACACCCATGATGTATTGAGCCTCTACCATTTGAAGATCATCTCCAACTCTTCAGGGATACCCTTGAACCCTGAGGGAGAGAAGTAGCTAGTCAAGTTCTAGGAACCCACATCATCAGTGGAAGAGGGAGCTAGAAGGAAGATGCCTCAGAACTTACATGGGCTAAACATACCTTTACCATCTTGTACTTGGAAAGCAGATTCTTTGAAACCAAATGTAAAACGTTAAATTTATTCCTACTGAATTTCATCCTATTAGATCCAGCCCAGTGTTCTAGCCTGTCAAGATCTTTTGGGATCCTGACTGTCATCCAGTGTGTTGACTGTCCTTTCCAATTTTGTGTCATGTACAAATTTGATAAGCATGCCTTTTTCTAAGTCACTGATAAAAATGTTAAGTAGTATAGGGCTACTTGACACAGAACCATTGATTTAAATTTTTTTTTCATTTGCGATTTCTTTATTTTTAAAATTTTTAAATTTAATTTATTTAGTTTTAGGTTTCAACATTCACTTCCATAAGATTTTGAGTTTTAAATTTTCTCCTACTTCCACTTCTTCCCCCCCAAGACAGCATACAATCTGATATAGGCTCTACATATACATTCGTGTTAAGTATATTTTCCCATTAGTCATCATGGGAATAATTAGAACTAATAGGAAGAAACACAAGAATGAAGCAATAAAACAAAACAACAAAGGAAAAGGAGAGCAAATAGTATGCTTCCATATGCTTTCAGACTCCATATTTCTTTCTCTGGGTGTGGACAGCAATTTCCATTGTGAGTCTTTTGGAGTTGTCTTAGATTCTTGTTTCGCTGTGAAGAGCCAAGTCTATCAAAGTCAGTCATCCCATAATGTGGCTGTTACTGTGTACAAAGTTCTCCTGGTTCTGTTCATTTCACTCTGCATCAGTTCATGTAAGTCTTTCCAAGTTTTCTTTTTCTAAGTCTGCTTGCTCATCATTTCTTATACCACAGTAGTATTCCATTATATTCACATACCACAACTTGTTCAGCCATTCCCCAATTTCCAATTCTTTGCCACCACAAAAAGAGCTGCTATAGATATTTTTGTACATGTGGATCTTTTTCCCATTTTTGACACAGAATCATTAATGACTATTATTTGAATCCCTCAGTCCTGAATCTATCTAATTCAATTACGATGTAGTCCACATCTCATCATCCTATTCACTAAAATAGGAATAGATATCATATCAAAAGTCCTGCTCAAATTTATAGCTACAGCATTTCCCTCACCTATTAGTTTAGTAACTCATTCAAAATAAAAAAAGAAAAAAGAAAAAAAAGAAAGAAGGCAATACTGAAAGCATTCTTAGGGGAAGAAAATCTGTTCAAATATTTCCCTGAGCAAGTATAACTGATGGATCTAAAAAGATCAGAACAAAAAATGTCTATTGAACAAACATTTTGATCAAGACCTTTTGCTAGTTTGAACATAAAAGGCTTGCAAAATCTCCTCTGTATTTTGGCCTGGCAAAGACCCCCCCCCCAACAGTATATATCTACTTGGCCAATAAAAGGATATTTTCTTAGGTTTTTTACATTTTTAATATATAAATATCTCTTATACTATGATCATTGCAATTGCTATAAATGGTAGCATAAAAATTTTGAAGGGCAGAGTAAAATGCAATTAAAATAGTGAGAGTGGGTATACACCATCTGTTAGACATTACTGTGAAACAGTGGAGAATGGGCAAGGGGAAGGGGGAGCCCATATTTGTAAATTGCATATGTACCATTTGCCTAATCTTTCAATCCTTCTTTTTAAAATCTTTATCCAACTTCACTTCTGTTGACATTCGCCAATTTCCTCATTGACTTTGCTAAGCATTAGCTTCCAGAATCTACCATATAAAGCACTATTTCCACCTTCTTACAAAAATTATATTACCAGTTAGACAAATTGATTTCCCAGATGATATTCAATTTATAGCTAAGATTAAATAGTGTTTGAGAATGAGATTTGGATTTTTGGGCCACAACTTAAAATATAAGAATGGAAGGTTCTTTGTGAAGGGCGAAGTGTAACTAAGAAAGAATGATGATATATTTGCCTTGTATCTTGAAAAATCTGATTAAAAGGGCTTTAAACCAAAAAAAAAAAAATTCAGCTCCCAACTCTTCGAGAAGATTCCTTCCCCCCTCAAAGTTACAAGTGTTTGATGGTCCATTTTTTTCCTCCCCTCTTCTGTGTAACATTCTTCTGTTTTCGAACCTCCTGACAATGGTCAGGTTTTCATTCTGTCCCAGAGAGAGAGAGAGAGATCTGATGAACTCTGAGTATATATTGAAGCATACTTTTTCACTTTATCTTTATTGCTTTTTATGGTTTATTTTATTTTATTTTTTGGCAACATGGAGATGTTTTGCATGACTTCAGATGTATAATTGATATTATGTTGTTTGCCTTCTCAATGGGTGAGGGAGGGGCAGGAGGGAGTTAATTTGGAACTCAAAATTTTTAAAAATGAATTTACTTTAAAAAAATTTATAAAAAAGGATTTATTTTAAAAGTAAATTTATAAAAAAGAAAATGTTAATGTAGATTAAACTTTTAATCATACCATATTGCCTCAAAGTATATGCAAGTTCCAAAACATTTCAAACTAGTGCTTTACATTTGCAAGTATAACTTAAATGTGATAGAGCCTTCTATCAAATCTAGCTTGGGTACAATATATAGGGTTTAATTTCATTTTCAACACTGTTTATAAAGTTTCTAATACAATTCCTCTCAATGTACTTTTCTTAGAGGGTAAGAATTCCATTAACACAAGATTTAATTTAAATAATGAGAGTTGATGGGACAGATCTACTTAACCAGCCCTAACCTCTCTCTTCACCTATAGTTTCATATTTCTAGCTGCCTGCTGGAAAACTAAACAGTATGCTGTGTAGATATCTCATTATTTTCCTCTCCAAACCCTTTCCCTTCCTAATTTCACTATGACTACTGAGGGGTACCACCAATCTCCCACTCACCCAGGCCCACAAGCTCAGTGCCATCCTCAACTTTCTCCCACCCCTGCCTCCATATCCAGTCTGTTGCCAAGTACTATTAATTTTACCTTTGAAAGATCTTTCATATATGTCCCCTTATCTCTTCTGACATTGTCACTTCTCTGATGTAGGCCCTCATTACCCCATGCCTGCACTATAACTGCTGGTGAGTCTGCCTCCAGTCTATTCTCTATTCAGCTGTCAAATTGATCTTAAAGTGTAGGTCTGGCCATATCATTTCTCATATTTCAATACACTCAAGAGGCTCCTAGTCATTTACAGGATTAAACACAAAGCTCCCTATTTGGCATTTAAAGCCCTTTATAATTTGGCTCCCTCTTATCTTTCCAGTCTTTATTTCCCCCCTCCCCACAGATAATCCAGTGGTTGTCCTTCATCCTGGAAGAGGACTGAAATGACATCACTACGTCAGGGTCAAAGTACAGGGTGTCCAATTGTGGCTGATCAGACCAATATCAGCCCAGAAGGCTCTACCACAGGTTGGGCACAAGTAGTCCATATGAACATTTGGAGAGGAGATGTTTCTAAATGTTCACATCACCTGTTTCTTTTGAGCTACTGCCATTCTGTTTTGCTCACAGAGGACAACACCTTCTTTGATGTCAGCACGCCATGCTGAGCAGTCCTTAGCCAGTGTCTCCCATGTCACACAATCAATTTCAAAGTTCTCCAGAGAGACCTTAAGACTCTCCTTGTATCGCTTCTTCTGATTTCAATTAAGCACCTTCCTTTTATGAGTTCTCCATATAATAGTCTTTCAGGCAAACATATGTTTGGCATTCAAACGATGTGGCCAACTCAACTGAGTTGCTTTCTTTGCAGTAGAGATTGAATGCTAGGACCTCAGTGTCTGGTACTTTATCTTGCCAGGTGATCTTCAGAATCTTCCTAAGACAATTCAAATGGAAACAATTTAGTTTCCTGGCACGGCACTGATAGACTGTCCAGGTTTCATAGGCATACAACAGTGGGGTTAGGACAGCAGCTCTGTAGACCTTCAGTTTGGTAGGCAGCCTAATACCTCTTCTCACCTATACTTTTCTTCAGAGGCTCCTTACACACTGATAATGGTGGCATGGTGTTTTCCTGCATGTGGCAATCACATTGTCATGAGCCTGTCATTCATTCCTTTTGGGAGGCATACAAGTTTGTTGACTAAATTGGTTTTGATTGTGAAACTTATGCCAGCTTTAAGGTGCTCCTCATCACTGCAGCCAATTCAGAAAAACATGTATCCAGCTCCAACTTCAGTAAGCTGGCCTTCATCTGCCAGTCTTGTTTCACTCAGGGCTGCTACCTGGATGTGATACTTGCTGAGTTGTCTTACAAGAACAGCTGTTCATCTTTCACATCTACTGGACTTCATGTTGTTCATAAGTGTGCATATATACCATGTACCAATAGTGCGTGGAATCATCTTTGCAAAAGTTTTTGTCCTTTTTTGTGTTTTGACCACAAGGTAAGATTCCTGCCTGCTACAATAAGCAGATCAGGGTTAGGTTAGGTGAAACAATTTTTAGGGGACTTTTTCTAGCCCCTTCCTCATGCCAGGAGGTGAGAAATGCAATCCTTAAAAAAGGCTGCTCAGATACCCAGGAGGCTGCCAAATCTCACTGTGGCTTCAGTCCAGTGAGAAGATAACCCTATGGCCTGGGCCACCTGTGTGCAGCGTTGTGACTACAGCTCCCAGTGTGTCTCCACCTGCTGCTTCACCACTTGCCCATAACCACAGGACTTTGACGTAATTGAAAATGGTAAAACCATATAAGGGATATCTTTTGACTCAAGCACAAAATGGATTTAAGTGAGGCAGAGCTGTGTGAAGTCACTGGCCTCGCTTTCTCTTTCAGAGTCATCGGAGTCCAATGGCAAGACAAAGGACAAGACAACTAGTGATGGCTCAGATGCAGTGGACAATCCCGGCATCTTCAATGTCTAACCAAACTCTAAGTGCTCCACAGCTCTTGCTTTAGCCACCTTCATGGCCTGTCGGAACAAATTATTCACAGGCGCCTGTTCTGCTGGGGAAGCCTTCCCATGCTTGGGGTAGTCGGCCCTCTAACCCACTGATGGGTCTGAGTCCCTTCTGTCACCCTCAACCTGGTTTAGCCTGTCTGCTGAAACAGTGTGCTGAGGGGTGGCCACTGCACACGCTACAGCTTCTTGGAGCCATGGGTGAGAGCCGGGTGGCAGGCGGACACCAAAGGTGGAAAGCAGCCCTCACGCCAGAGGTATTAGTCTTCCCTGAACACCCTTAGATGCCAGAGGTAATCTCAGAGCCACTGACACTAGCCTTTTTGCTGTTCCTTGCCCAAGACACTCCATCTCCTGATTCTTTGAATTTTCACTGGCTGTTCCCCATGCTGGAATGCTCTCCCTACTCGTCTCTGCTTCGTGGATTCCTTCAAGTCTCAACTAAAATCTCACCTTCTGCAAGCACCCTTTCCTAGTCCTCCTTAACCTTAGTTCCTTTCCTTTGAGATTGTCCCCAATTTATCCTGTATACATTTTGTTTGTAAAGTTCTTTTCATGTTGTCTCTCTCATTAGACTCTGAGCTTACTAAGGGCAAGGACTATCCTTTTGCCCTTCTTTGTGTTACCACATTGTAAGTGCTTAATAAATGCCTCGTGCCTGAACCCTACAGCCTCCAATTGCCAGCATCGGAGGCCCCAGCACACAAAGCTAGTGACCAAGCCCTGGGCTCCCAACACAAGAAGCTTGGGTCAGTGCCCCCTGCTCCCCAGCAGGAAAACTCAATCTCTTTAAAGACCAGGAAATAAGCAAACACCATGAGCAAAAAGAAACATACTATAGCTTCTTATTATGGGAACAGTGAAGATCAAGGCAGAAATTCTGAAGAGGACGGCATTTTCAACAAACCCACACCTGGAACAGGGAATATGAACTGGTTTGAAGCCCAAAAAGCCTTCTTGGAAGAGCTCAAGAAGGATTTTAAAAATGAATTAAGACAGGTAAAAGAAGAATTGGGAAAAGAAATGAGAGTAATGCAAGAGAGAGTCAATAGCCTGGAAAAGGAAGGACAAAAATTAACTATGGAAAACAAGTCCTTAAAAAATACAATTGGCCAACTGGAAAAAAAGTACACTGAAGAAAACAACTCCCTAAAAAGCAGAATTGGCCAAACGGAGAAGGAGGTACAAAATCTAATAGAAGAAAACAATCTGATAAAAATTAAAATTGGGCAAGTGGAAGGTAATGACTCTGTGAGACAGCAAGAGTTAGTCAAAAAGAAACAAAAAAAAAAAAAGAAAAAATACATGAAAATGTTGGTAAAACAACTGACCTGGAAAATAGATCCAGGAGAGGCAATTCACAAATTATTGGTTTACCTGAAAACCACGATGAAAAAAAGAGCCTGGACAGGATCTTTCAGGAAATCATCAAGGAAAATTGCCCTCAGGTCATAAAAACAGAGGGTAAAATAACCATAGAAAGAATCCAGATCACCCTGAAAGAGATCCCAAATTGAAATGCCAAGGAATAATAGCAATTCCAAAATTACCAGTCAAAGAGAATGCTGCAAGCAGCCAGAAAGAAACAATTTAAATATCATGAACCACAGTCAGGATTACAGGACCTTGCAGCTTCTACATTAAAAGACATAGGGTATGGAATATATATTCCATAAGGCAAAGGAGCTTGGATTACACCAAGGATCAACTACCCAGAAAATGAGCATAATTTTCAGAGGAGATATTCAACAAAATAGGGACTTCCAAACTTTCCTGATAAAAAGACCAGAGCTCAACAAAAATTTGATCTTCAAGTACAGACTCAAAAGAGACATAAAAAGGTAAATGGGACAGAAAATACAATATTGTTAATAAGGGGACTGTTTACATCCCTACAAGGGAAGATGACACTTTAACCTTGAGAACTGTATTGTTATTACACCACTTTTAAAGAGTATACATAAAGAGGGTGGATATTAGTTGACTTTGATGTAATGATAAAAAAAATCTAATCAAGTGGGTTAAATGGATCCAAATAAGTGGATCAATCTGATCTAAAAAATGAACTGAGAAAGGAGGAGAGGCAGACAAGGGTAAATTACATTACAGGAAAAGACAAAAATCCTATTATAGCAGAGGGAAAGAAGGGAGGGGGAGCATTGTTTGAACCTTACTCTCATCAGATTTGGCTCAAGAAGGGCATAACATAATCAGTTAGGTATAGAAATCTAACTTGCCCTATAGGCAGTAGGAGGGAAAAGGGGAAAGAAAAGAAAGGGAAAGAAGGGAGGGAAGAAGTAAGAAGGTAAAGGGAAGAAAAGGGAAAGGGATAAAAAGGGAGGAGGGACTGAAGGAGGGGTGGTCAAAAGCAAACACTAGTGAAGGGGGAAAGGAAAAGAAAGAAAAGCATAAATGGGGGGAAAGGATGGAGAAAGACACAGATAGTAATCATAACTGTGAATGTGAATGGGATGAACTTCCCATAAAATGGAAAGGATTGCAGAATGGATTAAAAACCATAATCCTACAATATGTTGTTTACAGGAAACACATTTGAAAAAGAGTGACACATACAGGGTAAAGGTAAAAGGCTGGAGCAGAATATATTATGCTTCAGCTGAAGTAAAAAAAGCAGGGTAGCAATCCTGATCTCAGACAAAGCAAAAGCAAAAATAGATCTAATCAAAAGAGATAAGGAAGGAAACTACATCCTGCTAAAAGGCACCATAGACAATGAAGTAATATCATTACTAAACATATATGCACCAAATGGTATAGCATCCAAATTCTTAGGAGAAGTTCAGGGAGTTACAGGAAGAAATAGACAGCAAAACTATACTAGTGGGGACCTGAACCTCCCCCTCTCTACTAGATAATCTAACCACAAAATAAACAAGAAAGAAGGAGTAATAGAATTAGAAAAGTTAGGTATGATAGACCTCTGGAGAAAACTGAATGGGGATAGAAAGGAATATACTTTTTTCTCAGAGTACATGGCACATACAAAAATTGACCATGTACTAGGGCATAAAAACCTCACAATCCAATGCAGAAAGGCAGAAATATTAAATGCATCCTTTTCAGATCATGATGCAATAAAAATTATATGTAATAAAGGGCCATGGAAAGATTGACTAAAAAATAATTGGAAACTAAATAATCTAATCCTAAAAAATGATTGGGTCAAACAACAAATCATAGAAACAATCAATAATTTCATTCAAGAGAATGACAATAATGAGACAACATACCAAAACTTATGGGATGCAGTGAAAGCAGTTCTTAGGGGAAGTTTTATATCTCTAAATGCTTACATAAATAAAATAAAAAAGAGGAGATCAATGAATTGGGCATACAACTAAAAAAACCTAGAAAAAGAACAAATTAAAAATCCTCAACTAAACACCAAATTAGAAATATTGAAAACCAAAGGAAAAATTAATAAAATTGAAATTAAAAAACTATTGAACTAATAAATAAAACTAAGAGCTGGTTTTATGAAAAAAACCAATAAAATAGATAAGCCTTTGGTTAATTTAATTAAAAAAAGAAAGAAGAAAACCAAATTACTAGTATCAAGAATGAAAAGGGCAAGCTACCACCAAGGAAGAGGAAATTAAAACAATAATTAGGAATTATTTTGCCCAACTATATGCCAACAAATTTGACAATCTTAGTGAAATGGATACATATTTACAAAAATATAAATTGCCCAGATTAACAGAAGAGGAAGTAACCCCATCTCAGAAAAAGAAATTGAACAAGCCATTGATGAACTCCCTAGGAAAAAATCTCCAGGGCCAGATGGATTTACATGAGAATTCTATCAAACATTTAAAGAACAATTAATTCCAATACTATATAGACTATTTGGGAAAATAGGTGAAGAAGGAGTCTTACCAAATTCTTTTTATGATACAAATATGGTGCTGATACCTAAACCAGGAAGAGTCAAAAAAGAGAAAGAAAATTATAGACCAATTTCTCTAATGAATATAGATGCAAAAATTTTAAAGAAAATATTAACAAGTAGATTACAGCAACTTATCACAAGAATAAGACACTATGACCCGGTAGGATTTGTACCAGGAATGCAGGGTTGGTCCAATATTAGGAAAACTATCAGCATAATTGAGCATATCAAAACAACAGAAAACCACATGAATCTCAATAGATGCAGAAAAAGCTTTTGATAAAATACAACACCCATTCCTATTAAAAACACTAGAAAGCATAGGTATAAATGGAGTCTTCCTTAAAATAATAAATAGCATCTATCTAAAACCTTCAGCAAGCATTAGAAGGCTAGAAGCATTTCCAATAAGATTGGGGGTGAAACAAGGATGTCCATTATCACCACTGTTATTCAATATTGTACTGGAAATTAGCTTTAGCAATAAGAGAAAAAAAAAGAAATTGAAGGCATTAGAATAGGCAAAGAAGAAACAAAGCTATCACTCTTTGCAGATGACATGATGATATACTTAGAGAATCCTAGAGAATCAAGTAAAAAACTACTTGAAATAATAAACAACTTTAGCAAAGTTGCAGGCTATAAAATAAACCCACATAAATCATCCATTTCTATAATTACCAACAAAGCCCAACAGCAAGAGATAGAAAGAGAAATCCCATTTAAACTTACTGTAGACATTATAAAATATTTAGGAGTCTACCTCCCAAAACAAACCCAGGAACTCTATGAACACAATTACAAAACACTTTTCACACAAATAAAATCAGATCTAAATAATTGGAAAAACATCAGTTGCTCATGGGTAGGCCAAGCTAATATAATAAAAATGACAATCCTACCTAAGCTAATTTACTTATTCAGTGCCATACCAATCAAACTACCAAAAAATTATTTTATAGAGTTAGAAAAAATAATAACAAGATTCATTTGGAAAAACAAAAGGTCCAGAATATCAAAGGAACTAATGAAAAGAAATGCAGGGGAAGGTGGCCTAGCAATTCCAGATCTTAAATTGTATTATAAAGCAGCAATCATCAAAACTGCTTGGTACTGGCTAAGAAATAGGGAGTGGATCAGTGGAATAGGTTAAATATGCAAGACACAGTAGTCAATGACTATAGTAATCTATTATTTGATAAACCCAAAGACCCCAGCTTCTGGGATAAGAACCCACTCTGAAAAAAACTGCTGGGAAAACTGGAAAAGAGTATGGCAGAAACTAGGCATAGACCCAAATCTCACACCATATACCAAAATAAAGTCAAAATGGGTTCATGACTTAGATATAAAGGCTGATACATAAGTAAACTGGGAGAACAAGGAATAGTTTACCTATCAGATCTATGGAGAACAGAAGAATTCATGACCAAACAGGAGATAGAGAACATTATGAAAAGCAAAATGGATAATTTTGATTACATTTTAAAAAACCAAGATTAGAAGGAAGGTAGAAAATTGGGAAAGAATTTTTACAACCAGTCTCTGATAAAGGCCTCATTTCTAAAATATATAGAGAATTAAGACAAATTTATAAGAACACAAGCCATTCCCCAATTGATAAATGGTCAAAGGATATGAACAGCAGTTCTCAGATGAAAGAAGTGAGAGCTATAAATCATTATCGATTAGAAAAATGCAAATCAAAACAACTCTGAGGTACCACATCACACTTATAAGATTGGCTAACATGACAAAACAGGAAAATGATAAATGTTGGAGAAGATGTGGGAAAATTGGAACACTAATGCATTGTTGGTGGAGTAGTAAAATGATCCAGCCATTCTGGAGAGCAGTTTGGAACTATGCACAAAGAGCTATAAAAATGTGCATACCCTTTGACCCAGCAATAGCACTTCTAGGGCTATAACCCAAAGAGATCATACAAATGGGAAAAGGACGCACATGTACAATGTTTATAGCAGCTCTTTTTGTGGTGGCAAAGAATTGGAAACTGAGGGGATGACCATCAATTGGGGAATGGCTGAACAAGTTGTGGTATATGAATGTAATGGAATACTATTGTGCTATAAGAAATGATGAGCAAGCAGAGTTCAAAAAAAACTTGGAAAGACTTATATGGACTGATGCTGAGTGAAGTGAGCAGAATCAGGAGAATGCTGTACACAGTAACAGCCACCTTGTGCAATGACTAACATTGATAGACTTAGCTCTTCTCAGTAATGCAAGGATCTAAGACATCTCCAAAGGCCTCATGATGGGAAATGCTATCCACATCCAAAGAAAGAACTATGGAGTTTGAATGCAGATCAAAGCATGCTATTTGCTATTTTTTTTCTTCTGTTTTGTTTTGTTTCCTCCTTCTGGTGGTTCCTCCTATTGGTTCTAATTCTTCCTTACAACATCACTAATGTGAAAATATGTTTAATATGAATGTATATGTATAGCTTATATCAGATTGCAAGCTGTCTTGGGGAGGGAGGCGGGAGGGAGGAGGAGAAAAATTTTAAACTCAAAAGCTTATGGAAATGATTGATGAATCAAAATAAATTAATAGAAAAAAATTTTTTAAATGCTTGGTGAATTGACTTGATCTAAAGCACTGCACTTAAAATTATCCTTTCAAATAGCCATTTATCCTGTTAAAATTGTGCTAACAATATAATATAGTACTTGTACAACTGTACCTCCAACTATACTCACTCAAAACCTGGTTCAATCCATGACTGCCCAATCTCCACCTGGACCTCTACGCCAGAGGCCATCTTCATACTGACAACACCTCCAACTCCATTAGCTTCACCTCTGATTGCTGAGTTTGTACCTGAACCTCCATCTGAGGGTCAATGCCAATGGCAACCATGTTCACTGAAGACCTGGTTCAGTCTCCTCTTCTTCTGTCCCTCACTTTTCATCTCCCTTTTATGTGTTGTCTTCTCCTATGAGAATGTAAGCTCCTTTATTACAGGCAGCAATTGTCTTCTCTTTTTCACTTGTATCCTAGGCTTAGTACAGTGCCTAGCACATACTAAGCATTTAATAAATGGCTTATCTATCTCTGTAATTATCTCTTTTGGTTATATTTTATTTAATTCAACAACCATTAGGTGCCTACTTGAAATACAGAGTTTAAATAAGACATGATCTTTGCCAACATGGAGCTTAACTTGAGACATATAATTCCTAAGAGAAAGACAAATGAATAAACGTTTAAGGTACTTATTATGATGGTCTGCAGTTATTATAACGCATTACTATAGATTATATATATATTTCATATATATAATTCTATTTTCAAATACAGAACATATGTAGATTGAATATTCTCTCAAAGCTTTGTAGCCATCTAGCTACTCCGTTACTCTAGCAATGATTAATGGTTAGCAAGTTTAGTCAGTGAGGAAATGCAGTGATTCTAAACTCTTGGTACCAATCTATTAACTTTGTATGACACAGTGGTTCAAAACTGCTTTAAGCTGATGATAACATTCAAACTCCAAGCCCAGTTCTGGTTTGCAACCTCCATTTGAGTTATACCAGACCTGTATTTTGCTATGACAATAGGAACTGGTGCCTCTTTCAGATGTTTGAACAGTAATATGAAATATAAGAAGTTAATTGCTCTTACCTAGGGAGGGCTCATACAACTGATGTACAATAGCATGGGTGAGGTAGACTGCTTCCAAACATTAACTATTATCAGGCAGCCGCCATGCAGTCTAGCACCCATATGAGCAGAAGGCTTTGGTGCTCTTAATGGCCCATGGAAAACAGCATGGGCTGTTGTACAGAGTAAAGGAATAAATGCTTTCTTTCATTCATTCATTCAATTTAGAATTTATGTCTGCCATGAACCTGCTAGAAAATTGTAATTTGACAAACCACATCAGAAAAAAGTAAGAGCTGTTTAAGTGGTAGATGGTGCAGTCAATAGAGTGCTGGGCCTAGAGTCAGGAAGACTCATCTTCCTGAGTTCAAATCTGGCCTCAGACATATTCTAGTTGTATGAGCCCTGACAAATCACTTAACCCTATTTGCCTCAGTTTCTTTATCTGTAAAATGAGCTGCAGAAGGAAATGGCAAAACCACGCCAGTATCTTTGCCAAGAAAACCCCAAATAGGGTCATGAAGAGTCAGACATGACTGAATTGACTGAACATAAGTCACTGCTGAGAACATACTCTTAAGTATACCCGCACACTATTTTTCTGACTGTAGGCTTTACTATTCTCTCCAAAATGTTCCATTATTGTTTTGAGGGCAAAATGTTATGTCATGAAAACAATGATTTTTTAGCCTTAAAATGTTACTCAGATTTAACACATACATTTAATTTTTTTCTTTTTTAAAATAAATATAAATTAATTTATTTTTAGTTTTCAACATTCACTTCCATAAGATTTTGGGTTTCAAATTTTTTCCCCTTCCTCCCCTCCCCCATCCAAAGATGTCATGTAATCCAATATAGCTCTACATACACATTCATATTAAACATTTTCACATTAGTCACGTTGTAAAGAATTAGAACCAATGGGAGGAACCACGAGAAAGAAGAAGCAACAAAAAAAGAGAGCAAATAGTACGCTTCTGTTGAGGTTCAGGGAACCACATGTTGAAGTTTAGAGGTTTAGGGTTTCTGGGACCCCTAAATACTGACATGCGAGCCCTGCCCAAATGAATTCCACCCAAGACTTCCATCAGCTAAAGACAAGGCTTATTAAAGATTCGCCATATTGGCCAGACTCTTAAGGAATTTGAACATTTGTGACGATCACATTGACCAGTGGGTTAGAATAAATCTCATCCATTGGCTAGATTTTAAGAATGTGAGCACTTGGCTAGACTCTTAAAGAATCTAGGCCCCTTAATGGAGGCCAGAGGGACCTTATATACAGAAAGACTGTGGAAGGGATCTAGGAGTGGCCAAGTAGTTTGGAGCGACTGTGAGGAGGGGTCTAGGGAGGATCTTGATGGGGGGGGCCAGTAGGCTGAGGTGACTGAAGGAGGAAAGCAGTCTGGGAATGAGGTCTAGATAGGATCAAAGGTGGGAAGCAGTGGTGGCAGTGGTGGTGGGGCATTCCAATGATGAAGGTTGGGCTGGGTCCAAGGGAACAGAATAAGGAGATTGGGCATAGCCACAATAAAAGGCTAGTTGAGAGGATTACTGGGATGACCTCAAGTGAACTTGGTCATGTGGGAAAAGGAGAAAACTCAAGGAGAGTTGGGGGGGGTGTTCCCAGGGCCCATACCTGTCACTTCAATGTGCATTCAGACTCCATAGTTCTTTTTCTGTGGATACTATTTCCCATCAATTGGAATTGTCTTAGATCCTTGCATTGCTAAGATGAGGTAAGTATCAAAGTTAGTCATTGAACAATGTTGCTGTTACAACAAATACATTTCAAGCAGTCTCTCTATAGTAGGTTCTGGACATTAAAAAAAAAAGAAAAATGACAGTCCTTGTCTTCAAATAGCTTAAAGTCTACTGGGTAAGGAAGGAATAACTCATGAAGGAGAGAGTATACCATAGGACTTCAGCAAAGGCTGAAGGTTTTGCTGAAGAAGGGGGAGGGACTTCAGAAGCTAAATTGACATCTCATCAGGTAGAAAGGGTCTGAGGCTTAATAGTTTAATTGCATGTAAGCCAAACAATTAATGGAAAACCTCAGGGAATAAACTGGACTCTTAGGGAATAAACCGTCCTTATCCACTCCCCTACACAAGATTCCCTAAAGAGTATGGGAAGCAGAACTACTTGAATTGGAAATGGTCTTCCTAAGGCATCCCAATGCAAAGCAGTATCTTACTTTGAGCCTGGGAGGATTGTCAAACAGGAGAGATTACACTTCTCCCACCTGCCAGGAGGTAACAAAGTACGTCAAAGCCCAAGTCAAAGGGAAGAGATTTCTGCTACTGAGAAGCTAAAGGTCTTTGCCTTAGCTAAAACAGCACTGCAAGGTCAAGCAGAGGGACCTGCCTGGCCCTGTCTGGTAGCCACTGTGTCTAGCAGCAGATCCCCTGACCTAGCCTGGCTACAGAATGATTCATCTATCACCAGCATCAGTGCTAGAATTGTGAGTTGCCTTGGGCTTGTGTGCGGGTGTATAATTAACATTATACTTGTAAGTGTAAGCCCAGTTTCTCCCCAGCCCCCCTCTAGACTGCATATCTGTGGAAGAAGGTATGTAGGGAAATGCTTTGTAAGTACTATTTTGTTATGTCATTTGAGTAAATGCCTTTATTAAAGAACTGAGTATATTGGTGATTGTTCAGGGGATCCATACCACAGCTAGTGTTAGCTATCCCTTGAACCCTGAAATTGTAATAGCTACCCCAAGAAAGATTCAATCTGCCAGTGCCAGTGAGAGTTGAGTGAACCCATAAAGTGGGTTAAATATATTAAGTATGATACAAAATAGAATGTGGTAAGAGCAAATGAGATACAGACAAGATACTATAAGAAAATCTACTGATAAAAAAAATTGTTTTCATATAGAACTTAGTGATGATTATTAGGTAAAACTTGATGGAATTTGTATCTTGAATTGGCCCAAGAAAAAAACTTTCATTAGACTGGGGTGTGAAAGACGTCTATTCCAGATAGATGTGAATGCATGGAGGTGGGAAGTAAGATGAGTGAAATAATGGTAATATAACATTTATATAGCACTTACAACGTGCCAGGCAGTGTGCTAAGAATTTCACAACCCTAGGAGGTAGGTGCTATTATTATCCCCATTTTACAGATGAGGAAACTGAGACAAAGATTAAGTGACTTGACCAGGGCCACAAAGTTTAGTAAATATCTCAGGCCACATTTGAACTCAGATCTTCCTGGCTCCAGACCTGGTTCCCTATCTACTACACCACCTAATTGAAAGGTGAATTGAAGCAACATTCAGAAGGTTTTAAATGCCAGACTAAGGAACTTACTTTTTATCTCCATGAGGTGGCCCAGTGGATAGACCGTTGGACTTGGAGTCAGAAAGATTTGAGCTTAAATCCTTCCTCAGACACTTAGACAAGTCACTTAATCTCTCTGTGCCTCAGTTTCCTCATCTGTAAAATGAGTGGCAGTTTGGAACATAATGGCCTTTAAAGTCTTTTCCAGCTATAAAATTATCACTGTCTAGGCAACTGGAAGCCATTGAAGACTTTAAGCAAGAGAATCATGTGGTCAGACCAGTGTGGTGGGAAGATCAATTGCTTGGTATCTTAAGAATATCTTGTGATGACACCCAGGTGGCATGAGAGGAACAGTCAGAAGGTCCAACCTGCTTCCACTGGGCATGAGGTTTGATCTTTTTTCAAGGACTTAGGGGCTTTTTTACAGTCACTTTTTTTTTTAATGTTTTTGTGCCTTGTTTTGTATATGGCAACTAACTAAGGAATTGTGGGAGCTAAGTTTTCTAAGCAAAGCGCTTTCACCTTTTCCTTCAGGGAAAAGTAGAATGTTTACTTAATTGCTACTTAAGAGCAGGGACTCCAAACACTAGAGCTCTCCTCCAGCTATCTACAAACCTTAAAATCAACAAGCAATTATCAAGTGTTATTCTCCAACAAAACTTTCCATCTCTGATCTCAGGGCTTTTGCATGCAGGGAATGCAATCCCTCTATTATCTCCTAGGTTCAGCAGCAGCATCACCTTCTACTGGAGTATTATCCTGATACCCTCTGATAATTTTGTGTATTTTGTATTTATTTGTTTGTATAGAGCCCTCCCTTCTCCCAGGGGCTAGGGGGCTGTGCTTCCTTTTGGCTCCAAGCCCAGGAATTTAGCACTGCACCTCTTACACAGTAGATGCTGAATACTAGTAGAAGAATCTCTGAGCCTGTTTCCTCATTCTTAAAATAAGGTCTGGTAGGACTAGAGGAAAGGCAGCGAGGGGGCCTGAAATCCAAAGAACCTGAGTTCAAATTTGGACTCAGACACTTACTGGCTGTGTGACCTTGAGCAAGTTGTTTCACCCTGTTTGCCTCAATTCCTCATCTGTAAAATGAGCTGGAGAAGGAAATGGCAAACCACTCTAGTACCTTTGCCAAGAAAACCCCAAATAAAATGGTGTCATGGAGAGTCTGATATAACTGAATGACCTAGAGAATCTCTAAGGGCCCTTTCTTTTATAACATTCTGATCTCAAATGTCTTTCTCAGAAGTGGGTTACATCCCTCTAAAGACATTTGACATCAGTAATCTGGGGGAAATTTTGCTACTTAAAAGTTTATCTCCTTTGCACTTTGTGCCTTGAGTCTGCTAAAACAATCTATGCTGTATAGCAGATACATTGGAGTTGGGTGAGAATCCTGTAGCAGATTTGACTTAGAATAGTAGAATATTAGGAATAGAAGTCTGGCTCTGCTTGCTTCATTCTCTGTTGGGCAAAATTCTAGCCAATCACCACCTATTTCTAGAAGACCTTAACTGGGCAGAACACAGTGTTAATCCTGAAGGAGTCCCTATCTAGTGGAACACCTAATATCTGCCTTCAAGGAGATACTAACACTCTGGTGTTAGTAGGGATACTACCAAAACAAATTCCAGATTATGGAGTATGCATTTTATCTCATAGCCAGTGGGCTTTTTGCATGGTTGAACAAATATTTCTTATCTACTCCCCATAAGGCAGCTCAGGATGCAAAGACAAAATAGACAGTCCCTGCTCTCAAGGAGCTTACATTCTAACCAGGGAGACATGAGCATACAAGGGTATACAGGATGTATATAAATTATATGAAACAATAGCTATATTTTATATATAAGATGTTTGTATAATACAAATTATATGACAGTAACTACACTTTTATATCTAACATGTTTATGCAATACAACATTATATAACAATAATAACTGCCATTTATCTAGCTTTTTAAAGCTTGCGAAGCCCTTTATACAAATTATCTTTCTATCCTCACAATCCTGGGAGGGAGGTGCTATTATCACTGTCATTTTACAGAAGAGGAAACTGAGGCAAATCGTGTTGTAGTAACTAGGCCGGAATCTCACGGCTTAAGTAACCTGCTCTACAAAGGTTACTTTACACACTCACGCTAGGGCTGCTTTAGGGAAGGAAAGCATAATTTGAGGGAAACAATTTAACCCTTTCGGCATTTTTGTAAAATAAAGGGAGAAGCCTGGCTGAACGCAATCCAACTCAGGAAGCGAATGTATTGGGCCCCTTTTTCACACTCCAGGCACTGAAAGAGAAATGTTGAGGACAGATGAAAAGCAAAACCGAAATTGGAGGCTACCCTCCAGGTGCTTATAATCTACTCCTCTCGCCGAACTGCAAAGTTTGGTCCTCCTGGCCAGCAGAGGGCAGCACAAGGAACAAGATGACAGACAATGACCTAGTTCTCTCCCTCTCCTCCCCCTCCCCTCTCCCGTAGGCGCGAAAAGGGAGGGGCTTTTCTGGGTCCGGGCGAGCCCTTCCCCGACCCCTCCCCCAACGCGCGTGGGGGCCCCCCCGGACTGAGGCTTCCGCCCCACTTCCGACCTTCCGGCCTGGGGCAGGTCACAGAAACTCTTCAGGCCTCCGCTTCCTCCTCCTTAATAAGAAAGTGGGGGTTAACCAGGCCCAGGTTAGGCCTTCCGGCGGCCCGCCCTCCAGGGGAAGTTTTGCCTTTGCGCCTCTCCTTCTGATTGGAGGGAGGCCGCACCGCCTCCGCCAATGATCGCGGAGTCGGGGGCGGGGTTTCTGCGGTGACTCGGACAGGATGGCGGGACGGTGGCTGAGGGTAAGGATTCCTCCTCCTCCACTACCCCCGCCACAGGGGCGCCCTGGCCGGCCGCGACCCCCAGGTCGAGGTGGGCGTGCCCCCGCCCGCCCACCGGCGCGCGCGTGCTCTGCGGGGGGGATGGGCGCCCGAAGGTCAGGGTTCACTGGCCGATCCCCGGTGCCACGTGGGCTTGGCAGAGTGCTGGGCCTGGGGGAGGCCAGAGGACCTAAGTTCAAATGCGGCCTCAGACACTTAGCTGTGTGACCCTGGGCAAGTAAGTCACTTAGCCCTGTTTGCCTCAGTTTCCTCATCTGCAGAATGAGCTGCAGAAGGAAATAGAAAACCCCAAAAGGGGTCAGGGCTAAAAAAACCCACCCACCATCCATGCCAAACTCTGCTGGGGGTGGGGGCGGCACTCAAAGCGCTTACCTTCCACTGATTATGTTTCCCCATGCTAGAAAGAATGGAGCGCCGACCTGTGGTCGAGTTCAAATCCAGCTTGTAGTAACTGTGTGACCCTGGACAAGTCATTTTACCTATTTGCCTCAATTTCCATAAATGCAAAATGTGAATAATAACAGCCCCTCCCTCTCAGGGTGGTTGCGAAGGTCCGATGAGATAAGCTTTTTAAAGAGCTTAGCCCTGTGCATGAATGCTTATTCTACCGGCTTCCTCTGGGGTGTGGAGGTGACCCTGGGCTCTCCTAGGCAGAGCCAGTCAAATGCAAGTGAGGAAGGCTTTGAGTGCAGGCCTCCAGCCAGGTGGGGAGAGACCCACCAGGTTTGTTCTCAGCAATCCTGTGAAGCCATTTACCAGGCTAGGGGTTACCGGGTTGTGATGTGCGTGGGTAAGGGAGATGCTCTTGTGGACGGCATCCCAGATCATGGGAGTAAGGGAGCCAAAGAAAGGAAGACCGGTCTCCTTATGTTGTAGTCAGTGTATCTCAGAGGTTCCAAACGTGGCGTCTGTGGACAGACATCAGGGGATCCTCGAACTTGGATGGGGAGAAGAGAGCACAATTCCCCTAAGGCCTGACTGACATTTAGCATTTCCTTCCATCGTGGATGGAGGCAACAAAGCCTTGTTCTGAGAAGTGGTCCATAGACTTCGCCAGCCTCCCCCAAAGGTTCATGACACGCACAAAAGATCCAGAGCTTATGGAATGTTTGGCTGGTGGGTGGAAGAGGCCACCCTTTGTCTTGGCCCTCGGGTGGGTCCCTGACCAGTTGTTTTTGCAGAAGCGGGCCCAGCAGGCAGCGATGATCCTTGGAGGTGGAGGACTGATCTTCGCCTCCTACCTGACGGCGGTGGGGGACGAGCACTTCTATGCCCACTACCTGATGCCCACGCTGCAGCGGCTGGTGGACCCTGAGCTGGCTCACAGGCTCACCATTCGCTGCATTGCCATGGGACTGCTCCCACGCTCGGCCCTCCCAGATTCCAGCATGCTGGTACGTCCTCTCTGGGCTTGAGGGGGCCAGGGGAAGCACCCCGCTGTATCCGACTAGGGCCAGCCTTGGGGGAAGCCATGGTCATGACTGGAAATTCAGGAGTCCTTGGGCTGGCCAAAGTGATGAAACGTCCTTGGCTCCCATGTGTTTCATTTGCCAAATGCAGGGGTTCCTTCTGTGTTTTAAGAATGAATAGAGCTGAGGGGCAGCTAGGTGGCGCAGTGGATAGAGCACCGGCCCTGGATTCAGGAGGACCTGAGTTCAAATGTGGCCTCAGACACATAACACTTACTAGCCGTGTGACCCTGGGCAAGTCACTTAACCCCATTGCCTAGCCAAAAAAAAAAGAATGAACGGAGCTGAAGAGGTGCTTGGAGCAGAACTAACTGACCTAAATACATATATACACATGCGCTACACATACGTCGTACCCATACGTGTATATGTACACATATGCATGCATGTACGCACCCACGTACACATATGTAGCCGCCTCCTTACATCATCCTTCCATATCTGTCAGAAGATGCCCCTGTAGGTTCCAGAACAAATTCCTTTGGTGTTTCAGTAAGCTGATTTTCCCCTGAAGGAGCCCTTGATAGAATTATACTAAAGGTAGCTTGATAACAAAGAGTGTCCTAGTGAGGTTCCAGGGTGTGGTGGAAAAGCCCTTGTCCCTCAGGTGTGTCCTTGAGGACCCAAGTTGCCCAGTGAGCTCAAGGGGAATGTTGGGGTCTTAGTAGAAGGAAGCGGACAAGATGATTTGTAGAACGAGTAGGTCTACAAATGCAGCTTAATTCAGTTCACTAATCATTTATTATTTTGTGCCAGGCACTGTGCTGAGCTCTGGGGATCCAAATAGAGGCAAAAGACCCTTCTTTCAGGTTAATGTTTTTATTTACAAGAAACACGGTTTGCTGGAATTGCTGCCTAGTCAGCAGGAGGTCCCCAACCCTTCTGTTGTATGGGTTTCCTTTTTGTTTCCCCCTCCAACCTGTAGCGTGGCCCCCTCTGCCTGACGGAGAGCTGGAACATTGTGTCAGGACCCCGGACAGAGGCCTGCCAGCCATGGGTTACTGGTCCTCCTTTCCCCTTCCATTTTCCTCTCTGCCTTTTTTCCTCAGGCTTCTTTCTCTTAATTCTTCTCCTCTTCAACTTTCTCACTCCCCTCCCTGTTTCTCCCTTTCCTTTCTCTCCTACCCGAGAGCTTAGGATTCCCCTGGCCCTTACTTAGTCCCTCATGGAATGTGGCTAAAGAGGTGGATGACTGTTGTGCGACATGCCCTCCCTAATCAATTTTATAGGTTAGAGCTTGATGATAGGGGAGGGTGTATGTACGTGTATGTATACACGCACACACTTACTTGCACACATGTACACATGCACACAGCTATGTATCATGTATTTATGCATTACATATATACGTGTGTGTGTGTGTGTGTGTGTGTGTGTGTGTCTAATGGTTAAAAATGCACCTTGATTTATACTGCCTCATATCTCTTTCCTTTTCCGTCTTGGTATTCAGATGAGCGTTTCCTAGTTTAAGAGTCCTTGACCTTTTTTGTGACTTGGACCCCTTTGGCATTCTAGTGAAGCTTGTGGACTGGTGGTGCAGTGGATAGAGCGCTGGGCATGGAGTCAGGAAGACACGAGTTCAGACCTGGCCTCAGACACTTATTAGTGTGTGACCTCTGGCAAGGCACTTAAGCTCTATCCGCCTCAGTTTGCTTATTTTTAAAATGGGGATGGTAACAGCACCCACCTCCCTGGGTTATTGTGATGATCCAATGGGATAACATAGTAAAAAGCCTTGCAAACCTTAGACTATATGAATGCTAGCTGCAAAAATTCGTCATTGAAGGAGACACTAGATTTCAGTTTGAGGTGGGTGAAAATGATAATTTTTTTTTCCTGTCCGAGGACCCCAGGTTAAGAATCCCTGTTTTAGTGTGAAAGCAGGACGTCTGTCCTGTGCAGTTGGTGGGACTTTCCTAACTCAAATGATACTGTCTGAGTGGAAGGATTGAAATACAGGGGAGAATTAGGGATGGGGAGAGAGAGACTATTCTGAAAGGAAAGGAACAGGTTCTGGAAGTCATTTGTTGTTCAGAAAAAGGTTCTGTTCTTGGGGAAACAGTGTTAGCTCATTAAAATGAGATGTTCTGTCTGAGACTCTTTCTAGAGGCCATAGTAGGTGAGTGTCCTTGGCCTGCTAGCTTAGTTAATGCACGGTGTTGATGAAATGATGGAGCTGTAATGTAATCTTGTATGTAATCAGTGTAAACTTGATCTCTTTGTCCTTCTAGGAAGTACGGGTCCTGGGCCATAAATTTCGAAATCCCCTGGGAATGGCTGCGGGCTTCGACAAGCATGGGGAAGCTGTGGATGGACTTTACAAGATGGGCTTTGGTTTTGTTGAAGTAGGAAGTGTTACCCCAAAACCGCAGGAAGGAAACCCTAAACCCAGAGTCTTCCGACTCCCAGAAGATCAGGCTGTTATTAACAGGTAGGTGAACAGATCTGGTTTGTGAAGAGTGTTTCTTAGTCAAGCCCTAAAGATGGGGAAGTCGGCTTTCGTTTCCTTCCCCTCTCCCAGGGTGGATGTTGGCCCATCCCTCAGAATGTTGCAGATGCTGAGTACTTTCTGGTGGGGGAGCAGAGCCCTTGGAGTGAGCCACGTTCTCTTGCATTCCACAGATATGGCTTCAACAGTCAAGGACTCTCCGTGGTGGAACATAGGTTACGGGCGCGGGAGCAAAAGCAGGTTAAGCTCACCCAAGGTAAAAGGGAACAATCCTCGGACCTGGACCTGGCTCAGTGATTAATTCCTTGGCTAGGAAAAACTTGACTTCAACGTTGAGCAGAATTTCTCAGTGACTTGGTATCTTGGGTGAATTCTGCTTGGTTAAACCCTTTGTGACATCAGACAAGGCCCTTCCTATCCCTGAGCCTCAGTTTCCTCATCTGAAAAATGAGGGGTGAAGAGATCCTTCCTCTGAGGTCCTTCCAGCTCTGGAGCTAGGCTCCCATGGTCCTAGAAAAGACCGGCTTGTAGAGTTTGGTTTTTTTCTCTCTTGTATGCTCTTTTTTTTTTTTAGTTGAATTAAATCGTGTGCCCTGTGCCCTGCTCCAGCCCTCTGCCTGCATGTCTGGTTCCGGGTGTCTGTCTTGTCTGGTGTGTCTATCCCTGGCCTCTATGTGTACCTTCTTCTGTTCTCACTTCTTTGTCCCCGGCCACTGTGTGAACTTGATTTCTCTTACTTTATAGGAGGGGAAACGGAAAGTTTAAGTTGCCTGCCTAGGGTCTTAGCCAGTCTGGCATGGAGCCATTCAAACCTGAGCTATCTAGTGCCCGGCTGAGATCTTCTTTTAAAGTGAGGCTCCCCCCTTTTCATGTCCATAATTGTATGGCTTCTTTGGTGACCATTTTAAAGGTTATCAGTCAGTCACTAAGCATTGATTAAGCACCTGCGAAGTGTCAGTGCTGAGGACACAAAGAAGGGCAAAAACACCGCCCTGCCCTCCGAGAGCTCACAGTGAAGGGGTCCTGTGGCAGGGACGACTAACCCTCCTTGGGTGCTCTCCCTTCTGTTGGGATGCATCCAGGGCCAGGATGCCTTCTGTAGCCCGAGGCTGTTCCCGTGATCTGCTGGTCTCTGGCTGCTTTGGCCGGCCCGGCCTTTGTGGCCCTCAGGACATTCCTTCCAGAAGGTTTTATGGGGGCAGAGAGGGCAGGCAAATGATACAGAGCACGTCTTCATTGCAGGGATGGATCATCATTATCATTATCATCTGACCTTGGTGTTAGGATGCCCTGGGCACAGACTAGCTGTGAGATCTTGGACAAGTCACTGAACTTTTCAGTGCCCTAGGCAGCTCTCCCAGACTGTGAGTTACAATCTGTAATTGTGAAGAGAATTTCCTCACCAGGAGTTCCCCAAAGCGATGAAATCACAGGACCAGACACCCCCTTCCCCAGCCCAATGAATTTGTGTATTTCTTTATGGTTTCCAAAACACTTTCACATTCATTATCTTACTTGATCCTCACAGCAACCCTTTCTGTGAGGCAGGCGGGTCAGGTAATACCACCTTGATTTTATAGATGGGAAATCTGAGGCTCACAGAGGTGAAAGAACTTGCTTGTAGTCATATAGCTTTTAGATGTCAGAGCCAGGATCAGACCTCAAGGTTTCTCACTTCTACCCCAGTACCAGTCTTTCAGTTACATTGTTACATCTTTTGAAAGGTCTCTGGGTACTTAGCAGTAAGGGGATGCTGTTTTTTTAAATGCCACACACTGTGTCCCCAGATATATTTATAAAATTGTTTTGTAAAGAAAACTCTGCTTTGGTGGTTCTGACACTGATAACAAAAAACTGCCTGTCTGGGGACCCTTGAAAGGTCTTAGTGAGGCTTGGGACACTTTCCAGGATCTTTTCTCCCTTCCACCTTCCTCTGGCTGGTCATGCTGGGAGCTGCTCTGATCCTGTCATGGTTAGGTATTTGAAATGAAAGTATATCCTGCCTCCCAAGTCATCAGAGGGCGTCTGCACCAGGCCAGGGACCATGGTGGCAGTTGGAAGGGACGCTGGGAGTTAGGGAAAAACTTACATTTTTCACCATCAATGTACCTAGGAGTGAGGGGTTGAAGAAAGACATCAGACCCCCAGGGAAAGAGAAACTGCTCAGTTTCTCCTTGAGTCAGTCCAGGTCTGCAGGGCCAGGTGGGTGCTAGTGAACATTACAGTCAGCTCCAGGGCAGTGATGGTACTTTCCAATCCAACTTAATCTAAGTGGTTGGCAAGCATTCCAAGGCATTTATTAAAGGCCTGTCATGTGAGAAGCAGTGTGGTATAATGCCCAGAGAGCCAGAACTGAAGTTGGGAAGACCTGAGTTCCAGTCCTGCCTTTGATGCATACTGGCTTTGTGACCTCGAACAAGTTAAACTCATAACTTAAGCTCTTGGTATCCCAGATTATGAGAAAGGGAAGAAACAAATGGGCATTTTTTAAGCATTTTACAAATATTAGCCCACTTGATCCTCACAACAACCCTGGGAAGGAGGTTATTATCCTCATCTTACAGTCAAGGAGGCTCAAGCAGACAGGTTAAGGGACGACTAGTAAATGTCTCAGCTGGATTTGAACTGAGGTCTTCTTGATTCTCAGCCCAGGCTCTGTCTATTGTGCCACCTGGCTGCAGTTGCTAATAGCATTGGTGGAGGGAGTTATTCACTAGAAGTTCCCTGTGTCAATGAAACCACAGGTCTGGACAAAAAATATTGTGGAAGGTCCTTCCTACAGATGCAAAAAGAACTAAAAACATCCTTTTTTCCAGGGGGTTATATTTTGTGAGAAGAAGGGGGCAACTGGGACTTGGACATTTATGCAGGTCAGTAAAAGAGAATGTGAGGAGAGAGAAAGTCCTGACAGCTGAGGAGATCAGAGGCAGCTTCCTGTAGGAGGTGACACAGATTGAAGTCTGAAGGATTCTTAGAGGCAGAACACAGGAAGGAGCACATTCTGGGCTTGTGGAATATCCTAGAGAATCACAGGATGGCTCAGGGCCCCCCTCCCAGAGCCAAGGGAGAAGCCTCTTGCTCCCCGCCCCCGTCATTCCCACTCTCTCCTGAGTTAATGTGAATTATTGGCTTTCACCCGACTGTTCCTGAAACCCAATAGATCAGAGTCCTCCATTTCATTTTAATTCATTTTAAACTCTCAAACAGATGAAACCAAAATAGGAAATTCTTCACCTTGGATTTGAGAAAGTTCTTAGTAAGTCCGAGTGCTTCCTGTTAGTAAAGAGGTGTCACTAATTCTGCTGATGTTCTAGGCTGATGCCCAGCCATTTGATAGAAAAACCTTTGCAGACCTTTGCATGTACTTTAGAGCTGAAGGAAGCTTGGTTACCTGAACAGTAGTAGGTTCCCCAGTCTCAGGGGTTTGAACATCTCTTGCAGATGGGATGCCGCTAGGAATAAACTTGGGAAAGAATAAGAGCTCTTCAGATGCTGCAGCTGATTACACAGAAGGAGTGCGAGTGATGGGGCCTTTGGCGGATTACCTGGTGGTGAATGTTTCCAGTCCTAATACTGCTGGACTGAGGAATCTGCAGGGGAAAGAAGAATTGCGCCAGCTGCTGATCAAGGTCCGTCATCTGCAAAATCCGGATCTTTAAAGACCAGTCTTAAAGACATTTGAATTCAAATTGGTTTAGAAAGTTTTTTGATAATGCTTTTTGTTGGAAAAGAAAGAAAGAAAGAAAAAACCAAAACACTCCAAAACTTTAGAGTTTTTAAAAATAGATTTTTGATTGATATTTTTTATTTTTATATTACTCAGATTTCCTGTCTTAGCCTTGTCCCTCTGCCCTCTCGGATGGCCTTCCCTTGTAAGAAACAAAAAGCAAACAAATGATATGCCTGTCATCTGGGGCTAGGAATCATAATTTCTAATGATTTTGTACTTGAAACACTAGAATCATCTAACTTTTTTTCAGAAAGTTTTCTAAATATAGGTAGTTCTCACCAAGTAAGTTTACATTACATAAATTTGACTTTATGTAAAGAATTCTGAAAGAAATCCACATTCCAAAAAAACCCAAACCACACATCTATGTTAATTTTACCATATAGTACGGCACTCTGTGGCCTCTCGCCACCCTCACCCCCCAAAACAACAACAACAAACCCTAAAAAAACCCTCTCAAGTGAGAGCCTAAGAATGGATGTGTGGAGAGACCACCACCAGCAAACTGGGTACTTGGCTGAGGCCTCTGGCACTGAGAGGGGAGACCTGTGCCCTGCTCCAGCCCTCTGCCTGCATGTCTGGTTCCGGGTGTCTGTCTTATCTATCTGTGCTCAGGTACTATGTGTCTATCCCTGGCCCCTATGTGTACCTTCTTCTGTTGTCACTTCTTTGTCCCCAGCCACTGTGTGAACTTTAACCATGTGCCGGCTCCTTCCATCCCTCCATCCCTCCACAGATGTGTGGTCCCTTCCTGTCTCCCTCCCTTCTTTTGTCCCTCCTCCACATCCATGGTGATTTCAGCTGCTTCACTCTTTGTAGCTTGGAAAGATTGAATCAAATTCATATTGATCATCGTATCTCCTGTATCGTTCCCCCTAATTCTTCATCCTCCTTCCCCCTTTTCTGTGTTACTATAGAGGGTAACACCATCCTCCCAGGCTTCCTGGCTCACAACCTAGAAATCATTCTGGACTCCATACTCTCACCCCCACATCTGAGCTATTGCCAACGCCCGTCAATCTTACCTTGGTCTCTAGGTACTTGTCTATTCTGAAAATGCAGAGTTTTCCCTTTAAGTTTGTGACTTAATTTTTTATTTACTTTTTATTCTGCCCAGTTAGTAACTTCCATTTATGCCTTATTAAAAACATCACAATCATTTCCTGATCTATTCCCATCAGCAAATCCTCCCTCAAGAAACATTGAAGAATTGCTATAGTTTATAATTTCATTGGAAATTTTCTTCATCCCAAGAAGTTTCAAACTCTAATGATGCCTTGTCTCCAGGTGCTGAAAGAGAGGGATGCCTTGCAGGGTGGACACAAGCCAGCGGTGCTAGTGAAAATTGCCCCAGATCTGACGGCCCAGGAGAAGAGGGAGATAGCCAGTGTGATGAAGGAGGTAAGAGTCCCGGCCACAGCCAGCATTCTGCTTACTCATGTTCTGTCCAACTCTGTTCTTGTTTACCTTTTTTTTTTGGCAAGGCAGTTGGGGTTAAGTGACTTGTCCAAGGTCACACAGCTAGTGAGTATAGTGTCTGAGGCTAGATTTGAACTCAGGTCCTCCTGACTCCAAGGCCAGTGCTGTATCCACTGTGCCACCTAGCTGCCCCTCTGCTCTTGTTTAGAAAGGGCCCTTTAATCCCCTGCCCCGAGACTGGGGGCTACTGTGCTGTTGGTTGTTATGGGTGAGTGAGAAAGTTGTCCTTGTACCTGAGAAAGCTGGTCTTTGCTTACCCACTTGGCCTCCTTCTCTCTTTTCTCCCCAAACCTTCATGCCCCCTTCAGTCTTCAGCTGGAGGTCCAGCCTTTCTCAGTCAGCCCTAGGTTGAGACTCACGTTCTCTGCTTATTCAAAGATTAAAATTGTAATGTAGTAATAATTGAACATAATTTAATAATTAATATAATGATAATATTATAATAATTTACATAAAAGCACCTTACTTCAGTAATCTCATTTGAGCCTCCCGACACTGCTGGGAGGTAGGTGCTATTGTTATCTCTGTTTTGTGGATGAGGCAGTGGAGGCAGACTGCAGTGAAGTGACTTGCCCGGGGTCACATAGCTAGGGTTTGAACTCGGGTCTTCCTGGCTCTGGGCTTTTCTACTGCACCACCAGTGGCTGTAATGGGTTCAGGGATCACATACTGGCTCTTGATTTCTGGTGACCCGGGTCGGGTGCGCCTGGTTAGCAAGCTGAGCTGCCTTCCTTTCTGGAATACCACACGGGGCATGTTGGGGGGCCTATAGGCCCGAGAATGAGGGCCTTCTCTGCCCACCACACGCAGCTCATGCATTTCTCTGTTCCCGTACTGCAGCTGGGCGTTGACGGGCTGATAGTCGCCAACACAACTGTCAGTCGCCCTGCCAGCCTTCAGTGTGCACTGCGATCTGAAGTGGGAGGTCTGAGTGGGAAGCCCCTCCGAGACCTAGCGACCCAGACCGTGAGCGAGATGTACCTGCTCACAGAAGGTAAGGCCTGCGAGGGCCCAGAGGGATCATTCCGAGGCATGGCTGTGCAGTTGATGGTTGGGTGGGGTGGGACAGAAGATGTGTGGGCATGAGTGCCCATTTTCATTCGTTTACTTATCAGGCAAAATTCCCATAATTGGAGTCGGTGGGATCTGCAGTGGGCGGGATGCACTGGAGAAGATCCGTGCTGGTGCCTCCTTGGTGCAGGTGTACACGGCATTCACCTACGGGGGACCCCCTGTAGTCGGGAAAATCAAGCGGGAGCTGGAGGCCCTTCTGAAGTAAGTGGTCTGAAGCAGAGCCTTGTAGGTGGTCAGCGCTGATGTGGCCTGTCTGTGCTCTTCCCACTGTCCTGGTGGCAGGGGGTGGCAGGAGGCTCTCCTTTTCCCACCCGGCTGCCTTTGCATGGGCTGGCCCCCAGGCCTTCCTTCCACTCTCCCCCAACTTCTGCAGGAAGCCTCTCCTAGTCCCCCAGAGTCGGGTCCAGGAGTGGGGAACCTTCAGCCTTGAGGCCACATGTGGCCCTCTAGGTCCTCAAGGGCAGCCCTTTGACTGAATGCAAACTTCACAGAACAAATCCCCTTCATGAAAGTATTTGTTCTGTAAAATTTGGACTCAGTTGAAAGGCCACCCTCAAGACCCTAGAAGGCCACAGGTTCCCCGCTCATGGTCTAGATCCTTTCCCTTGAAGGCTGCCTTCCCTCTGCTCTGCATGGATCTTGTGTATACCTCGTTCTCTCCATGTCATCTCCCCTTCTAGAATGCAGGCTCCTTGGAGTCCTGGGGGGACTGTCCTCACTTCTCTTTGGGTTCCCAGGTTTTAGCACAGTGCCTGGCACACACGAACCACTTCACAGATGCTTCTTGATTAATTGGGTGGTGGATGCAACCTTTGAGCAGGCACAGTTTTTTCTTCTATCTCCTGCCTGGGGAGATACATCCTTAATGTAGAAGTTATTATTGTGGTATATATTTAATTTCATTATCTGTACTTTCTAAGAACATCAGGGGTATTCCTGATGTCTTCCCATAATAGGACTGGTTTTATTAATGAGCTAGCCAGTACCTGGAGGTATGGAGCCTATCTGTTTTTTAGTTTTAAAGAGGATGTTGTCAGTGGGATAGAGACAGTGTGTCATGTCTGGGGGAATGGGCTGCTGTGAGATGGAGCCTGGGATAGGCAACTTCCACACGTCATCCTGTTCTTTTAGAAGAGAGACATAGATCTAGGTTTGATAGAATGAAAAAAAAAACAGGCTTACAATTGGAGGCTTCCAGGAGTAGAATAGGCTACTCTGAGAGGAAGGATATCCCCTGGTTGGTAATGTTGTGGAAGGAATTCTTGGCCCAGCACTGGTTTTGTGAAATGGTGTCGGAGGTTGGTTCCAACTCTGAGGTTTTGTGATTCTGTGACATGCAGTAGACTGTAGGTTCTCCTTGAAAGCTGGGCTCATAGTTTGTGATGTCTTTATAGCAGCCTCTTTTTCTTTTGTTCCAGAGAGCAGGGTTTCAGCCAACTCACAGATGCAATTGGAGCAGATCATCGGAGGTGAGCAAATTGTTCTGTGTGGAACGTGAAGTCGTGTCCTTGGTGGATGGAAGGAATCCACCTGGAAGCTGATCCCCATATCCCAGGAGACTAGCCTCACCGACATGGCAGGACTATAAAGGATAATGACATGGCTTCGAGGCCTCTGAGGACTCTCCTTTGTGGCCTGCTCTGACCGTACACCTCAGTTGTGATTCTTTTGAAGCTCACGCCCCAAGGTCTTTTGTTATGGTGAACATTCTGTACATAAAAGAAAACTATTGTGAAGTAAAGTCATGTCAAGTTTATATTTAGAACTCTGGCCTCTTTCTGTAGGGCGTCTTATTCTACCCACTCCCCTCAAAGCATTGTGACCTGGATCATGCGCTTTTGGTGACCAGCATGAGGGCTATGCCACGACTGAGCTGAGGTTCCTGCAGGAAGCCTGTGGAGTGTCCACTTTTCTCCTCCCGAAGGAGGGAGGCAAGACTGGGGGAGGAGACAACCCTAGCTCCTCCCGATGAGGATTTTACAGCGCTGTGGCCGTGGGCCTTGAAGGATGGCTGAGCAGGGAGGCAGTGACTGAACACGCATCAGAGTCACACCTTTTCACACATGGCGGATGCAGGGATTTGTTTTGCTCGATTGCATATCTGTGACAAGGTTTTTGTTTTTACTTTTCATTCTTAATAGTAACAACAACAGTCATTATGGCATTTATGTGGTGCTTTACAGTTTACAAAGCAATTTACACACGATCCCCCCATTTGATCTTCACAACAAGAGGCCGGTGCTGTTAGTATCTCCATCTTACACATGAGAAAACTGAGGCTGAGAAGGTTAACTGAGTGGCAGCACAGATGTCTGAAGCAGCATTTGAAGTCGGGTTGTCCTGACTCCACGTACAGCACTCTGCTGTGCCACCCTGCTACCTTGGGGAAAGAGGGAAAGGGAGAAGGCGAGGTTAGAGTCAGAGATTCCTGGCCCCCCAAAGATGAGGAGAGAACAGAAGGCACGCAGACAGGTCCGATGGCTCTGAGAGTTAGAGGCATTGAATTTATTGTACTCGAACAGAAAACCTGCTGGACATCAGGGAGATTTGCAGTTTCCTGTACAGTCCTTTTCCCCTCCAGTGCATGTGGATGTGCTCGTTTGATTAGGAGTTTGTTAAGTTTAGAATTTTAAAAAACTAATAATGGAACAGTACACAAAAGGGCAGCCATGGTGGAGTGGGGATAACAGGGGAGCTGCCCTCATGTGCTTCTCCATCTCCTTCCCCTCAAATAGGAAAGAATGGGCAAGGGAGAAATGGGGATGAAGAACAGTTGGACATAGGAACTTCCCCCATGACGAGCAGGGGTGGGTAACAGGCGTGGGCCGATGGAGGGGCTGCAGCGAGGCCCAGGGCGGTCTAGAACCAGGATGATGAGGTGCTAACGTAGAATGTGTGAAGTAGAGGTGTGCGGGCACTCTGGCAGTGAGGTGGGACCGCAGATGTGGTCTAGGCGCGACGCTCCCTCTGGCACTGGCTTCTGGAGGGGCTTTTCCCTGGGTGCAGAAGAAGTGCTCGCCTAGGAGGGAAGGAGAGTCCCAGACACACTTGCTGTGGCTTCACAGGGTTTCTGGGGCTCTGTGGTTGTGCCTTTGATCTGAGGGTGAAGGATGTTTGCAACATCAGTGGGGGAAAAAATCTCGTAAGTGGCTTTGTGAAACCACATGCCCTGATGTCTCAAGGCAGTGTCATATAACCTCAGTATAATTAGTTTCCTTTGTGATCTTGTGTTTTATTTTAGACATTTAAAAGCAGTATTCTGAGAAGGGGTCCCAGGCTGATTGCCAAAGGAGACCACCCCCCCCACACACACACACGCACACACACGCGCGTGCACACTCACACACACACACACACACACACAGAAGGTTAAGGGGACAGAAGATAGCTTCACTTCATGTGTTGTGTGTACCCTGTACCCCTAGATGATAAACTTCCCAAGGGCAGGGACCTTATCTTACTTAAACTCTGTGGTTCTCATGATTGCTTAGCACATAGTAGGTGCTTAATAAGTATTTCATATGCTTAAATTGAAATGCTAAATTGTCCATTTTTTTTTTTTGGCTTTTTTGGTGAGGCAGTCGGGGTTAAGTGACTTGCCCAGGGTCACACAGCTAGTAAATGTCAAGTGTCTGAGACCAGATTTGAACTCAGGTCCTCCTGACTCCAAGGCCAGAGCTCTATTAAATTGAAAAATTCTAAAGGTCGTCAGGCACGTGGCTCTCAAGTCACTTGAACATGGAGTTGGAGGATCTGGGTTTTGCTGTTTGCTCCCCCTATGACCCTGGGCGAGTCACTTCTTCTAGGCCTCAGTCTCCTCATTTGTAAAACAAGGGGCCTGGAATCGTTGACCTTTGAGGTTCTTCTCTAAAACTGTGCTTCTGTAAAACCCAAAAGAGTTAGAGGAATCAACAAATAATTGACAGAAATGAATAATCATTAACTGAAGAAATAAATGGAGCCTCTTTTTTGGAAGCCAAAGAGCAAAGTATCTAGATAGGAGGAGCACCTTGACCTGGGGTCTGTCAGTGGTGCTTCTGACACGGTTCTCTTCTGCCTCCTGGTTCTTTTATCCAACTCCTGAGGTTCCACTGATTCCCTGTTCTCATCTCCTCAGCGTAGAACAGGAGTTGTTAATCTTTTGTGTGTGTGGCATGGAACCCTTTGGCTGTCTGGTGAAACCTCTGGACTCCTTCTGAATGGTGCTTTTAAATGCATAAAATAAAAAACATGGGATTACAGAGGAAACCAATTATATGGAAATAAAGATGTAATTGTTTTCCCATCCAGGTTCCCTGACTTGCTGAAATCTACCCACAGATATGAATGCCTCAAGGCTCCGTCTTTAGCCCTCCCTCTCTTCTCTTTCCATTTTTTTTGGGGGGGGTGATTTTTCACTTCCAGGGTTTCAGATACCACTTCTTTGCAGGTGACTCCAGCACCGATCTCTCCCCAGCTCCAATCCTGAATTTCCAAAGGAATGGTGCCACCAATATGTCAAACTCATCAACTTAATATGTCCTCTGTTCCACAGTACCCCCCCATCTTCCACTTCTGTTTTCCTTATTTTTGTTGAGAGTGGCACCATCCTTCAGCTACCCAGGTTCACAACCTCAGATTTGTCCTAGACTCTTCCCTTTCCCACCTCCCACTCCCTACTCAACCAGTTATTAAGTCCTGACAATCCTCTTTGGCCATACCTCTGCCCCTGCCCCCCAATCCTAGATCTGGCCATCATCGCTACTTGCCTGGGCTCTTACAAGAATCTCCCTAGTGACTGTCCCTGCCTCCATTCTCATGGCTGCTAAGCCATCCAGATATTAGCACAGGTCTGATCATGTTGTTCCTTAAAAGCTGTTAGTAGGCTCCACAGCCCGCCCCGGGTAAGATACAAGTTGCCAGCCTTGTATTTGAGGCCCTCTGAAGTCTGCCTCTGGTCTCCCTTCCTGGCTTGTTTCTCCCACATCCCCTCCTCACACACTGCTGCAGCTAAGATGGGTACTGCCTGCTCCCCATGTCCGTGTCTGTGTTCATTTAGGGCATCCCCTGTGCTTGAAATGGACTCCCCCATCAGCTCAACCTTCCCCTTCCTCCATGAAGCCTCTTTATGGTATTTTGTCAGACCTCCTTCCCCCCACTGCACTTGCTCATATCCTATTTTGAGGGGTCCCTACTCCATTCGAAAACAGTCCAAAAAAGTGTTTTTCAACTTTGTTTCCCCAATACCTTGGACATAACAGGCACTTAGTAAATGTTCTCCAAGTTGAATTGAATGCCCTGGATTTTCTTCCCTGTAATCTGAGTACAGTTTTTCACTTGTTTTATCAGCAGTCTTGAACTTGGAGGGTTACATGTTTTCGTGTATGATGAAGCATATCTTGAAATAAGGACTGTGGGGTGTGGAGGTGTTGCCACATCCAGGCTTGACAACCATGGACACCACCCCCTCCCCCCCCTCCACTGGCCTCTCCCTGCCCTGGAAACCAAGAGCCAATTTTATTTCCTTTTAAAAGATATTGAATAGGCTCTTCCTCCTGTTTCCCACTTGCCCCTGAGAAGCTGCAAAGTGAGCTGTGGGTTTTTACACCTAGTGGGAGAGACAAAACAAAGCCTTTTGTGTGCAGCACAGTGTATAATTAGGGCCCATGGCTCCCATGCTTTGGAGAGCTTTTGCAATACCAATATGGGCCTTTGTAATTCTCTCTAGGCTTCCATTTGGGCCTCAGTTTCCTTCTTTGTAAGAAGAGGGACACCTAAGGTTCTCTTCAATTCTCTATCCTCCTGTGTTGACAAGTAGGCTCAGATCTACCCACAGATACCAATCCCTCAAGGCTCTGTCTTTAGCCCTCTCTCTCTTCTCTTTCCACTTTTTATTTTTTGGGGGGGGTGATCTTTCACTCCCAGGGTTGAATTCAGCTGGTGGAGGATTGGTGGTATCCAGAGAAGGCTTCATGGAGGAGGCAGCATGAAAGGTAGTCTTTGAAGGAAGAGAGAGGTTTCAACTGGCTGAGGTAAGGGTGGCAGAGAGGAAAGAAGGAAAGAAGCATTTATTAAGTGCCATGCTAAGCACTTTACAAAGAGCAAATCATTTGAGTCTCACAACAACCATGTGAGGTAGGAGCTATTATTATCCCCTTTTAACAGTTGAAGAAACTGAGGTAGAGGTTAAGTGACTTGCTTAGGATCTAGGACACAGCTAGGAAGTGTCTAAAACCAGATTAGAACTTGGGTCTTCTTTACTCCAGGCCCACTGCCCTATCCACTATTCCACCCCACTGCCTTTAAGTCTATATATAAATAGACATTAATAAATTAATAGACATCAATTTATTAATATAAATAAATCTTTCAAACTTTGGTTTCCTAGGGGCAAATGTGTTCATGAGTTTTAAGAGAAGACTGCTGAATACATGGAAAAAGGCAAAGGGCCAAGATCATTTCCCCCACCCTGGCCTTTGGCTCTCCCAGCTCAGGCTCTTGGGAGATGGTATCCCACAAAATTTAGCTTAGAAAGAATTGCATCAGAATCGTTCTGCTTGGCGGGAACCAAAGAGGAAAGAGGGCACAGCCTGATCATCTTAGGGAAGCCCTTCCTTGAGCTCATTGCAGATTGCTTGGCACAGAAATCAATCTTGTGTGAAATGGAGAGGCTTCTTCAGTCTCCGTTCTACTACTGTCCTTGAGAGATGTTCAGCCATTGGAATGTAGAAAACTGTGCCTGGCTAACATCAGAGAATCTGGTGGTATTTACTGTGGGAGGATGTCACGTTCAGATTGGGGGAGAGATGATAGCTGATAATGAAAAACTGGAGGGTAAGAAAATCAGACATAATGGGCCAGCCATCTCACCCCACTCGTCCTGAGTTTCCTCATATGCAAAAGGAGGCAGCTAGAATAAACACTCTCTGAGGCCCCTGTAGGTTACCAAATCAGGATTCCTCCAAGTCTGCACCATCTGCACAACTCTCTGGATTATGAGCATCCCTCTTAGATGGTGGAGGTTGCATCAGAGAGAGTTTTTATGGTGTGTTAGGTTTGGAGAATTAGTCCTTGATCAGATGGTTATGGGAAGATGCGATGACGCCCAAAGTGCTCCTGCTAACCTCTGCACTGCTCAAGACTTTGACTGTGTCCGGCTTTGTATTGTGTGCCAATGTGGCCATGTTGCTTCCGGGAGTATTTCAAGGTTGTACATGGTGACTTCTAGGTTTACTCAAGAAGAACTGAGGATGAAAGCCAATTGACTTGGATCATTTGGTTTATCTGAATCCGAATGCCTGAATGATACAGGTCAAGCGGTTGTAGCTTGAATCATTTGGGTGGTAACATTCTGTGCACTTCAGGTTCAAAACTGAACTCATTATCTTTTGCCCCCGAGCCCTCCTCTCTTCCCAATTTTCCCATTACCATTGAAGGTACCACCATCTTCCCACTCACTTGGGCTCACAATCTAGGTGTTGTCCTTGACTCCTTGTTTTCTCTCACCCCTCATCTGGTCTCTTGCCAAGTCCCTATTTCTACCTTCACAACATCTTTCATGCACATTCCCTTCCCCCCCTTCTCTGACACTGCCACCATCTTGGTACAGGTTCTCATTACCTCATACCTGGACTATTGTAATAGCCGGCTGGTTGGTCTCCTTGCCTCATCTTGTCCCACCCTAGTCAGTCTTCCACCTAAGGCACAAGTCTGACCATATAGCCCTCCTACTCCAGAAATTCCTCATCAGTTCCAGAATAAAATATAAAATCCTCTGTTTGTCTTTTCCAATCCTTCATTTTCTGGCCCCCTCCTACCTTTCCAGTATCTTACTCCTTATACTCTGTGATCCAGTGAAGTTGACCTCCTTGCTATACCTCAAACACAATATTCTCTCTTCCAACTCTGGGCATTGTCACTGGCTACCTCCCACGGCTGGAATTCTCTCCCTTCTCATCTCTCTCTCCCTTAGCTTCCCCAGCTTTCTTCAAGTCTCAGCTAAAGTTCTTCTGCAAGAAGCTTGCCCTTTAGCAGCAGCTAGGTGGCTCAGTGGATACAGCACCAGCTCCAGAGTCAGGAGGGCCTTAGTTCAAATCCAGCCTCAGACACTTGACACTTACTAGCTGTGTGACCCTGGGCAAGTCATTTAACCCCAATTACCTTGCCAAAAAAAAAAAAAAAGAAGCCTGCCCCTTAATCATAGTGCCTTTCTTCCCTCTTGGATCACCTCCAACTTATCCTGTATAAATCTTGTTTGCATGTAGTTGTTTATGCGTTGTCTCTCCCATAAGACTGAGCTCCCCGAAAGCAGGGACTGTTTTTGCCTTTCTCTGTGTCCCAGGCACTTTGCATTGTTGGGCACGTTTTAGGTGTTCAATAAATGCTTATTGACTTGCAAAGACTAGGGCTTAGCATATAAGGATCCATTGTTTACAGGCTTCTCTCACCCACCTAAGTATTTCCATTTCCTTCCTGCTACTACTGAAGGCCATCTTTTGACTAAAAAGCAGAGAAGGCATTTGCAAGTTATGAAAAGGAAGAGACCAAGTGAATAAGCATTTATTAAGCCCTTATCTCGAGCAGGCACTGTATTAAACCCCAGGGATACATAAAAGAAGCAAAATATTAATTAGCTTCTCTAGGTCAGGATGCCTGCAAATAATTATAGGGAAGAACAGAACTGGCCTTTCATACTGTAGCCCTTACCTAGAATAGTGTTGCTAGGACCAGCAGTATCTTCCTGGTTTCATTTTTCATGTGGCTGCTTCACAGAAAACTCCAGTTGGTGATGAGATTTTTGCTGCTGGGTGGTGTTTTTTTTTTTTAATTGCTTTCAGAGCATGAAAAACAAACAAAAAAATCCCACTGAAACTAGCAACCCAGTGCTGAATGTTCTTTTGATAGGTTAGTCAAAGGCTATTTCCCAACCTTCTCCTACTGGAAACCCCCAGCTCCCTCGTGCCCAGTTCAGGGTTCCCTGTGCCAGGTACAGGCTGTTGGGAATGGGCAGAAGTTGGTGTTTGTCCAGATATTTCTTGAGTACCTAATGACGTGTAAGACATTATGCTGCGCATGAGGACATATAAAAAGGTGAAAAATGGCTGGATTGAGTAATGACAGGGGCTGAGGCTACTAAGAACAGGGCTCTGATCGCTGTTATTATTATTATTTTAAAGAGGGGAAAGTACTTGAAACCTTATCTTCCTCTTGATCTTTGCCAGAGGCATTGTGGTCTGCTGGACTGGAGCAGGAGCAGGAACTTCTACAAACCACCTGGCCTTCCAGACGTTGAAGTTTCATCAGCGTCATTGGCATTCTCTCCAGCACTTCTGAGGGATCAGTGCTGTGAGCTGGTAGGAAGGAGCTGGGCTCCAGCACACCACTGACTGGGTCAGCACAGATGTGGGCTTGAATCCTCTTCTTACAAGAAGTAGTCGTGTGACTGGGGCAGGTCACAACATCTGCAGATTGGGAGTAATTGTGTATCTACTGTGTATCTCCTCCACAGCAATGTTACAAAAATAAAAGATCTGTGCAAATTTTAAATCACCATGTAGATGCCAGATATTTTTTTTATGATACGACCTTTAAAACCTAACCCAAATGCTGACTCCTCCAGAAAGCCTTCCCTGATCTCTGTTAAGTCAGTTAATGACCTCACATAGCACTGCTTTGCAGTTCTGTAATGCACTTATCATGTAATCTTATGTATTACAGTTATGTTGGTGTATAACTAGACTGAAAACTCCTTGAGGGCAGGAAGTATGCCAACTAAATTTTATATGTCCATCCTCCTTATGGTACTCTATGCCAGAGGTGTTGAACATGGCTTGGGCTTCATTGCAGCCATAACCCTCCCAAGTGTAGGGAAACCGGATTAAAATGCAATTGGGAAATATCTAATAAAATAAATAAAAATACAATAGAACGTGGATAATGTTAATGTGGTTTTCTAGGTCAATATGTGGCCAGCAGGGATCCTTATATATTGGTTTTGTTGTTATTCTTGTTCGCTTGAGACTCTTGATGACCGCATTTGAGGTTTTTTTCTTGGCAGAGATCCTGGAATGGTTTGCCATTTCCTTCTCCAGCTCATTTTACAGATGAGGAAACTGAGACAAAGAGGGTTAAGTAACTTGCCCAGGGTTACACAGCTAGTGAGCGTCTGAGGCCAGATTTGAACTCTTGAATATGAGTCATCCTGACTCCAGGCCCCGAAGCAGTCTATGCACAATGGTGCGAGCTACCGGCCCCTACATATAGTTTAGTGCCCCCCATTTCTATTTGAGTTTGACACCACTGCTCTGTACGTTATGTGCTTGCTAAGTGTTTATTGTACTCCACCTTTATACCGGCTGTTCTGGACAGGGCCTGACTCAGGCCAGTTCCCTGGTAGTTTAGGTTTAATATTGGAACAAAATGAAACCTTTGGAGATCATACAACAGTTAACAAAAGGAGATTTACTTAGCCATAGTGGGAGAAAGATATTCAACAAAGACGGGTATTGAGGACATCAAAAGCTAACTCAGCTCTATTGCCTTAATAGGGCACCACACAAGAATCAGACTGAGGGGGTTCTCATGGCTGGTTTGTACTCATGGTGGCCAGAAAGTGAGGTCGTCAGCCAGAGTCTTTAGTCCACTGAGCCAGCCAAGCCTCAAGGATGCTCTCAATAAACTTTTTCAAGGAAAAATTTAGCCTTAACTTGCATGGGGAAGGGGATTTGGATATTACTCCCACCACACCTGTCAAAAGAGAGATGTCCTTGGTATCAGAATGAAGTTTGTATGAAATCTCCACCATTCGGAAACCTTCCAAAAGGAAGCAAAGGGAGAATGTTCTCCTCTGTTCAAATGACTGGGATTGAAACAACATATTCTGGGAGATAGAGCCAAGATGACAGAGTACCACCAATTCAAAGAGATTCCCCCCAAACTCCTTCAAACATATCTAGAGGATGCACCAGATGATGAGGAAATCCAAGAAAAAGTCCAGCCTAGGGAAGCACAGGGAGACAGAAAAGTGTTTGGATTTTAAGGATGTGCATACTGCACTGAGTCCTCCAGTACAAGGGAAATGCTATACAGTAGGACAAAAGGAGGTCCCAAATCCATATAGGGACTCCTAAGTGGCCACAGGTATTTACTGGTAGCTTTGATGGCCACTACCCGGTTCTGGGTCACAGATCCAGGGAGGACTGAGTATGGTCCCTGCACCTAGAAGTTGCATTCAGGTTAAGGAGCAGTGGCAGCCCCTTAGGGAGTACTGAGTGAGAAGCAGGTTCAGAAGCAAACAGCAGTATGGCTCAGATGCCAGGAGCATGGGAGGGGTCTTAGTCCCAGATTGTAGGCCAGAGATTCCAGCAGCACTTTTTTGTTGTTCAGACCCACTTAGGTCAGGAATTTGCAGAACTCAGACTAGGGGCATAGCAAGCAGATATGATAGCCCAAATTCAGAATTTCCAGGTCAAAGAAAAAATACTGCAAACAGCCAGTAAGAAAGAATTCAAATACTAAGGAGCCACCAATAGGATCACACATGCTTTAGCAGCCACAACGATGAAGGAGTGGAGAGCTTGGCATACTGTATTGCACAAGGCAAAGGATGTAGGCTTACAGCCAAAAACAGCAAAACCAAGGATGATCTTACAAGGGAAAAAATGTATTTTTAATGAAATAGAGGACTTCTAAGCATTCCTGATGAAAAAAAAACAGGGCTGTGTAGAAACTTTGAAGTTCAAACACAGGAGGTAAGAGAAACATAAGGGGGCAGCTAGGTGGTACAGTGGATAGAGCACCGGCCCTGAAGTCAGGAGGACCTGAGTTCAAATCCAGTCTCAGACCAAACACTTGACATTTATTAGCTGTGTGACCCTGGGCAAGTCACTTAACCCCAACTGCCTTAAAAAAAAAAGAGAGAGAAAAAAAACATAAAAGGGAAACAAACCAACGATGATAAAGGATTAAAGGATAAACTTTCACATTCTCATATGGAGAGATGATATGTATTGTCTCTGAACTCTATCATCATCAGAGGTAATAGAGTCAATTCGATAGAATTAGAGTGATTTTGTTATGTTTCGATGATCTTAAGGATAGAAAGAAAAGGGAAGAGAAATATACTAGGTGGGGGAAGGGAAAGGCAGGTTAAAGAAAAGTATGTGCTTATGTAAGCAAGGAGGAAGGGGTTGGGGTGGGAGGAGAGAGTGACTGACACTTGAACCTTATTCTTATCTAAGTAGGAGAATAAATATACAGAGATTCTTTGGCAGTCCTTTCCTGCCCTTTCCCATCCAGTGCTGTCCCCTGGCTTACCATTCATGTCTCCTACTGCAGTCCCAATGGACGTGAGCATTGCACCATGCTTGGGACCTTTACCAACCCTTTCCCTCACCAAGACATCATTAGGTTTGTGTTCCACTCTCTCTGAGGTATGTTCTTTGCTTGGTGACAGCGGGCAGAAAAATACTTACAATCATAACATCTAAAAGTCAGAAGTGACCTTTGAAATCATAGGAATCATCAAATGTTAGAGACAGAAGTTTTCTTATAGATAGTTTAGTCCAATAATGTTATTTGGAAGCTATAAAAACTGAGGTTTTCAGAGATTAAGAGATTGTCCAAGGTCACAAAGTCTAAAGTGGGTAAGTTTGTTGTTGATAAGGTGTATAAATCAGCCCTTTCTACCCCTCTTTTTTAAACTTAGAAGGTCGATACATAGCCATGAAAGTTCACATCTCCACTTCCCCCCTCCCCCAAAACTGCAAGGTTTCAGGAAATGTGAAAACAAGAGAAAATGCAATTTGCAAACAGTGGCCCCAATATTCCCAGAATGACGGGATCTTATAATTCCTGATCCCCAGTGACTGGGGAAGAATGAGAGTGTGAGTAATTACCTGGAAATCTCTGTTTAGTTTACTTATTGGGACAAAGTGAAATTTTGAACTGTGTAAGCAGCTTTGAATTCAGTTCTCTGCTTCATTTCTCCCTGCCCCCCCCCCGGCTGCCACAAGCACCCTTGTGAAATCCAAAGGTCTCTTTTTCTTTTTAAAAACTTTATATTTATTTATTTGTTTGTTTTTAGTTTTCAACATTCACTTTTGCAAGATTTTGAGTTTTAAATTTTCTCCCCCTCCTTCCCCTCCCACCTCCCCAAGATAGCATGCAATCTGATATAGGCTATACATGTACAATCATATTAAACATATTCCCATATTAGTCTTGTAAAGAATTAGAAGCAATCTTTTTTCATTCTTTTACTTCTTATACTTTCTTATATTTCATTCTTATACTTCAAGATCCTAGATTATTAATGTGGGGTCTGTGAACTTTTTTTAAACATATATTAATAATTATATTTCAATATAATTGGCTTTCTTTGTAATCCTGTGTGTTTTATTTTATTTTATGCATTTAAATACATTATTCTGAGAGAGGTTCCGTAGGCTTCTCCAGATTGTCACCCAAGATGACATTAGAAAAGGTCAAGAACCCTTATGTAGCCTATAGCTACATTCAATTCTATTTTCCATATTATTCTATTTTCCACAAGGTCATACACAGATTTAGAGCTGGAAAGGGCCTCAAAGGCCATGGATTGAGAACAAGCCTTTATTTTACTGATAAGGAAACTGAGGCCTGAGGAGGTTAAATAAATGACTTGCCTGAGGTAACACAGGCTGCCAATGGTGGGTCCATGTTGAATTTGGGTCCTGAGGCTTCATGCTTTGTCCTATTCCCAATGCCTGGCTGTCTCCTGGGATTTCATGAAAGGATGCTCTTCCCATGGATAGTAATAACTCACATTACATAGTGCTATCAGGTTTACAATGCCACTTCCTCACACTCTCCTGATGAGCTAAGTTGTAGTGCAAGTGTAATTTGCATTTCAAAGACGAAGAGGGTGAGGATCAGAGAGTTTCTGGTGACCTGCCCTCAAGTCACTCAGCTTGCATGTTTTTGGAGCTGGTCTCCTGTCCTGGGACTTCTCTGACTCTCAGCCCGGCTCTTGCTCTGCTAGGCTATGCTGCCTCTATTTAGGGTAATGGAAAAAGTCAAGTAGACCTGGGTATCAATCTTGGCTCTCACACTGAGTGACCCCGGGCAAGTCACTTGGCTTTCTGTGTACCGGTAAAATGGGGAACAGTCCTTTCATTACCATCCTCATAGGGTTCTCTGGGGAACATGCCTAGCAAATGTGAAGCCTTATAGAAATGCATTTTTGGGTCACTCTTGGAGAGCCACCTTTGATAATTCCTCTTCTTATCAACTAACCATCCAACTGAAGCCTTTTCTATCATTCTCTCTTTAGATTCTGGCCCTTATTAAACTCACTCACAATGCCACTATCAGATTTTAACCTCTTACTCTCTTTCCATTCCTGGATTTTCAGCTGCCCACCTGCCTTGAATGTCCCTTGGACACCTAAAATTTAACATGGCAGCTAGGTTGTGCAGTGGAGAGAGTGCTGAATCTGGGGTCAGGAAGGAGTTCAAATCCTGCCTATCATACTCATTAGTTGTGTGACCCCTGGACAAGTTATTTCATCTATCTACACCTTGGTTTCCTTATCAATAAATAATAATAATAATAGCACCTGATTATATATCATAATAATGAATAACTAACCTTTGTATAGCAGCTACTATGTGCTAGGCAGTGTGCTAAGTGCTTCACAATTGTTATATCATTTGATCCTCAGAACAATCTTGGGAGGTAGGTGCTATTATCCATATTTTACAGATGAGGAAACTGAGGCCAACAGAGGTTAAGCAACTTGCCTAGGGTCACACAGCTAGGAAGTGTCTTTTTTTAAAATATAAATTTATTTATTTTTAATTTTCAACATTTACTTCCACAAGCTTTTGAGTTCCAAATTTTCACCCCATCTTGCCCCTCCTCCCACCCCAAGATGGCATGCATTCTGAATACTCCTTCCCCTACAACGTTTACTTTTGATTTACTTTACGGCTGCTTTTTCATTTAGATTGTTGTAGAGATGGTGTACACTGTTTTCATCGTCTGCTTTCCATGTAATGTCTCCTTGATCTATCCTTCCCTTCCTTTTCCAAAGTCATCAATTTCATCCAGGCTTTCACCAGATTATGTCTAGATTATTGTGCCAGCCTCCTTAGTATTCTTGGCTTTGGAATCTCCATTTTGATCTATTTTATAAAAAAAAAAACCTCCTAGAATAATCTTCAAAAACTTTTTATAGTTTTACTCTTTTGTTTAAGAACCTGTTAGATAAAATCCACATCTGGATAAAATTCAAGACATTCCACCAGTTACTTCCCTTCCCCAGTAATATGATCATTATAATTAATACTTGTTCACATTCCCCCCTCCATGCTTTAGGCTCCGTGTTAGGTTTCTTACTTGTAATGCCCTTTCTCTTTTTCCTTGATCCAAATCAATGATCCACCTATAAATTTATGATTTCTCTTCAAAATCCAACTCCCCAAACTCAGTTCTTCTTGGAAGGTCTCCTAATTATTGTCTTTGAAATGTGGCGAGGATACTAGATAGGGGGCTAGATTGGGGTTTAAATCCTGGCTTTGATGCTTAACTATGTGTAGTCTTGGGCAAGACATTTCACCTCTCTCTACCTGAGTTTCCTAATCTTTAAAATGGGTTAATTCTCCCACTAACAAATCTCAGAGTTATTGTGAGGAAAGCACTTTGTAACTTTTCATGATTTTCAGGCAAGTCTAGTGATTTTGAGATGATCTCTCCTTGACCTGTTTTCTAGGTCAGCTGTTTTGATAATATATTACATTTTCTTTTTTTAAAAAATTCTTTTAATATTTCTTTTTATCTCATGGAGTTGTTTCCTGTTTGGCCCACTCTGTTTTCAGGAATCAGTTCCTGAGTAAAGGGTACCACTATATGTTCTGAGGTGTTCATTTCCCTCCCTATCTTTGATCCGTAGGTATTCCATTTTGCATCTTGCTTCATTTCTTCCAGGTATGACTGCTGCTCTTGTGGCCAGGACATTCTTTTTCTCTGAGGTTCCAACTGGACTTGTTGCAGACAGAGTTACTCTTTTCTTCTGGTTTGTACCTTAGATTTCCTTCTGTCCAAGGAATTTCTTTCTTGTTTTATTCTTTGAACTCATAGCATAGCCTCCATTTCTCAATTCAGATGCCACTTCCATACCCCTGATTTTTTGGGTAGGTCCTGCTTGATTCTGAGTTAGGTGGTTAAGATGAGGCCTTGCCTTCTGCCAGAATTATCTGTCCTTGTCTCCTTCTATGGTTTGGGCCCAGGTTCCCTGGAGGCTGGACTGGGTGCAGTCTAGCCCTTTCTCCTGCTATGGATGGGGTCCCCGGGTTGCCCTATGCTAGGTACCGGTCTGGACCCGTTCTCCTAATGGCTGAGGCCCTGGGTCACTCTGCCCACCCCCAACCCCTCCTCTTCCTTATCTCCTTCCTCAGAGTCGGCCCCTGGGTCACCCTTTCTCCTACCAATATGAAGCACTGGGGTTGCTCATTCTGGACACTGGTTGGGTCCTGTCTCCTGTGGTGGGACCCAGCTGTTCAATTTGTACCTGGCTGTTTTACAGTTGTGTACTTTGCTTTCCATGTCTCTGCTCAGAGCTTCTGCGGGAAGATGGAGACTTTTGCGTAGCCGTTGCCATCTCTCTTTGGTTTTATCTGTGTTCCATCTGATGCACTTTTATAGCTTGACTGGGGTGTTTGTGGGGGATCTAGGCTCTACATCCTAATACACTACCATATTCCCACAAAGTTTGTAATCTGTAAAGCTCTCTGTACTATATATAATGTGATATTACTATTACTGTGTACCCAGATGCCGTTTCTAATATCTTAGTTTGCACCTGTGTTCAGTGTTCTGAAGTCACGCTGCACAAATCTGGCCTCCTCAAACAGAATGTAAGCATCCTGTGAACAGAGAATGTCTTCTTTTTCTTTTGAATTTCCACAATCCGTTAAGTTGCTGATTTACCAACATAGAGACTTAGACTGAAATTACTCTTTGTTTTGTGTGGGGGTGGATCCTAATCATAATACTAAAGAAAGAGAAAGCCCTTACCTTGATAAAATGAAAATTCATCATCCCCCTATACCAGCCTAGGATTTTTTCACTGTTGCATTTGAATAAGATTGGGAGTATATCATAGCATTGACCCTAGCCCAAACTTTCCCCTGCAGAGCAATCCGTAAAGTGACACTCAATAACATCTTTTATTGATTGCGGGATAGAGAAATGGGTGGTTTTAAGCAGCAGAGATCTCAATAGGAAGTAAATAAAATGAGTCTGAAAGAAGCACTTTCTACAAGGCCTCATCTAAGGAAGGATGCAGCAGGTTAACAAAAGGTCAACAATAGATGAAAAAAAATCTCCCAGTTTTGGAAATGACAGAAAGAAACACAGAGTGTATTCCAGAAAGGCTCTTCCCAGCCTTCTCAAAAGCTGGTTCCGAGAACCTTTCTGGCAGAATCCTAGGCCCATGGAGCTGCCAAGTCCATGAAGTACTAGGGAAAAAAAGTAAGGGAAATTGAAATATGATGCAAGACCTTAGCTCTCCCCTCCCCCCAACCCATGTTTGTGGTTTCGCTATTGGACAATGCCAATGGCCTCAACAAGGCCAAGGCCATGTGGTCACTGGAATTGCAAAACTGAAACGGGGCTGGGTGTAGCAATGGAGGGATAAAAAGACTGTGGCCACCCCTTTCATAGCACTCTTCTCTCAGACACAACACAAACCCAAGATGAGGTAGGTGTTCTTGTTCCCCTCTTTTTTCCCCCCTTTTGTTTGTTTCTTTTTCTCATTCTTCTTCTTGCTTGAGGCAGTAAGCATGGAAGGAGAATTCAAATGGGCCCCCCCATGCAAACAGGGCAAATGAACTATGCACTGGTTGAAGGATTTGCTGTCCCTCATCCTATTCTTTCTTAGCAAGTGTTTTCTGATGTCATTTGGTGTCTTTCCCAAGGTAACACAGTACAAGAGGAGGGTTCATTTCCCTGAGACTGCTGGGTTTCCATTTAACAAGGGTTGCCAGGAGATTTGTACTGACCCACTTCCTTAAATTTGATCTAGATCCATTTGGAATCTCTCTGCATGCCACACTGTTGGGATGGTTATCAGAAGGATAGGCAAGATAGGAGATACGGTTAAGTATCTTACATACTATCTGACTGAAGGAGAAAGGGAACTACTAGTGTTTCAGGGATATCTCTTCCATTTCCTTAGCTATCAAATGTTGTATTGGACAGAGAGCTGGCTTCAGAGACAGAAAGACCTGGGTTCAGGTCCTTTTTTGGCCAATACTAGTCGTGTGACTACATTGGTAATGAGTCCTTGGGCAAGTACTTCTCAGTGCTAAAGTTGCAGAGACAGCACCAATCTGTATCGGTAGAGGAGCTTCTTAGGCCAATGAAACCACAGGTTTGGTTAAAAAAAATGGGGATAGTTACTGCCTCACAGGGTTGTTGTGAAACTCAAATGAGATGATGCATGAAAAGTGACTTGTAACTTAATTGGCAAATGCTAGCTTAAAAAAAATTTATTACTATTCATGGGTGACTTCTGTATCTTTTTATATTTTGTCTCCTGGATGCTGCCAGAAATTAGGGCCTACCCAATAGCAGTTATGGATATTCTTATGCCCTTTCTATGGCTGCTCACTTTCAATACAGATACGGGCTGGTTTGTAGCAGGTGGCAACCAGGGATCCAGGGAATCTGTTCAACGGAATCAACTTCTCACCCAGTTGAATAGAAGCTCCTTGAGAGGAGGGATTGGCTTTTTCTAAAAAGAATTGTATTAACAATGCCTAGCAAATTTACAGTAGGTGCGTGATCAATGCTTGGTGAACTGAACTGGTCCTAGAAGCCCTATTTTTCCTCTTGGGTTGCTTCGTGTTACGTGCCCGTGTCTGTGTTTGGGGGTCAGCCTATCACTGGGGAAAGGAAAGACTGGCATTGCCACTTTGCCCATTTTCTTTCCACAGGATTCTATATACTGTAGCTGCCCTCCTTCTCTGTGGACTGCTGTCTGCAGATGCCCAAAATGACGTCCTGGATATGGAGGGTAGGTGTGCATGCTGGAAGGGCTGGGAGGGCTGGGAAGAGCAGAAGCGAGGTAGACGGCCATCGGCTCTGCTGCTCTGAAATTTGTACCACTTGGTGTGGCCTTGACAGAGCCGAGTACAATCATGACCTTGGCGACTCTGCAGCCCCAGAGAGAAGACTAATCTTATTTTCAGTGTTGAATCCCTTGCATTCTGGGGCAATGGTGTCTCGCTCATCAATAGCTTAACTTACTGCTTAGTGGCTGCTTATTTTATGCTTTGGGTTGAACAGTGAGGCCTTTTTCTCATCTAAGCTTTGGTGGAGCTCTGCTCTGGTGTCTTAACCTGATCTCCTCACCCTCTCTCCTTACAGATGACCTCTGCCCAAAACCTCCTCCTATAGAAAATGGCTATGCTGAGCACGCAGTCCGCTATAAGTGTGACCAGTTCTATAGACTGAAAAGTGATGGTGATGGTAAGACTTGAATGACTGTTCCTTGATACACTCCTCCTTCAGAAATGGAATAAAAGCCAGTGATCCAGAGTCATAATTTCCAAAAGTCAATGACTTCCATGAGGAATTAGTCCTACTAGTGTAATCTTGGGGAAGTTACAACTTCTCCCATTTCTTCAAATAGGAATAATACCACCCAATCTGTCACAGGGCTGTTGTGAGGATCTAATGAGGTCATGTATACAAAAGTGTCTTTGGGATAAAAGAAGATATATTTGGCATTCTTTAGCAGGGATTCTTAATTTGGAGTCTGTGAACTTAAAAAAAATTTTGGTGACTACATTTCAGTAGAATTGGTTTCCTCTGTAATCTCTATTTAAAAGGAAATCAATTTAAAAACATGGTTCTGAGAAGGGGCCCACTGCCTTCACCAGACTGCCTCCAAAGCAGGTCATGTCACATATAAGACAAAGAACCCTTGTTCTGTTACTATATTGTAAACTCTTTGAGGGATTATCCCTTATTTTATCTTTGTATTCTCAGAACCTTTCACATAATAGGCCCTTAAAAACTGGGTTGAAGGGACCCTAGCATAATTCTTTTTATTTTTTTTCTGTATCTGGGGCTTTTCTGTGCTCATTCCAGTTCTCAGTTTCAGTAGCTCTGTTTCAGAATTTAACTGCTTGATTTCAATCTTTTTTGGGCACTTTTTCTTATTTTTCCTCAGGCCTCTACACCTTAAATAAGGAGAAACAGTGGACTAACAAGGATGTTGGTGAAAAACTACCTACATGTGAAGCAGGTAGGCACAAGAAACTATGACAGTGAAGCAAATTGGGTGGGACAGATCCAAAACTAGGTCACACACCTATGGCAATGCTGGATCTCATCTGGCTTACTCGAGAGAAAGGGAATGTGAAGCTCTCAGAAAAATAAGGTCTACATAGCCAAACTGTGGAGAGTTAAGCAGTTATCTGTTGATAAAGTTGGGACAGTACTGACATCTGATCAAAATAAATCAGAGCTGATGAGTAGGGACCCACATCAGTTAAATATGAGTCTCTTGACAGCAAAGACATTTTGCTCCTTTCTGTCTCCCAGATTTAGCACAATGCCTCACACATAGGAAGCAAGCACTTAATAAAGGCTTGTTGACTGACAAATAAAAATGTTCAATCTTCTGCTTCAGAAATCTAGAGTTCCAGAACCAAAGAGGATAAAAGAGAGATTTAGGAAGAAAAATTTAAGGGAAGCCATGAATGAATCAAGGAAACCTCTAGATAAAGCTATAGATTAGATATAAGCCTGAGTTTTGCTTGACTACTCAAGTATATGCAGAAATTTCTTAGGTGAGCAAGAAGCCTTAGTGGCTGTTCCACCAATTCTCCATCTCTTTCTAGGTAGAATACAGTCAACCTGTAGGATGAGTGTGTCACTAAACTCAATTCTGACCAAGGCTACTATGAATTATCCTCTACCCCAGGCAGAACTCTTTCAGATGAACCCCAAGGGACTGTCCAAATGGATCTGAAAATGAATGCTGCTTAAATAAGGCAGTCATTGGCTAGGGCTTGAACATCTTTCTTGTACAAAAATTTTCATTATAATGGCATTTTAACCTTATCTCACAGATTGGGAATCCCTTTCATCTTTTAGCCCTTGTTTTTCTTCTCTTTCCTATCAGTGTGTGGAAAACCTGTGAACCCAGCCAAACCAGTACAGCGGATCATTGGGGGCTCACTAGATGCCAAGGGCAGCTTTCCCTGGCAAGGTCACATGGTTTCCCAGAGAAATCTCAGCAGTGGAGCTACTTTGATTAGTGATCAATGGTTACTGACCACAGCTAAAAACCTCTTTCTGAGTCACGATGAAAGTGCCGTTCTCGAAGACATCACCCCTACCCTGAAGCTCTTCCTGGGGAAGAAGCCCGTGGCCATTGATCGAGTGATTCTACACCCCAACCACTCCATGGTGGACATCGGACTCATCAAACTTAAAAGTAAAGTACTTGTTAATGAGAAGGTGATGCCCATTTGCTTGCCCCAGAAAGACTATGCAGAAGTGGGGCGTGTAGGTTACGTGTCTGGTTGGGGAAGAAATGCCAATTTTGCTTTTAGTGAACGTTTGAAGTATGTCATGCTGCCTGTGGCTGACGATGCCAAATGCATAGAACACTACGAAGGCAGCACAGGACCAGAAAAGAAGGAAAAAAAGAGTCCTGTTGGAGTCCAGCCCATATTGAACCAATATACATTCTGTGCTGGTCTGACCCGATTCAATGAAGACACATGCTACGGTGATGCTGGTGGTGCCTTTGCTATTCATGATGAGGCTGATGATACCTGGTATGCAGCAGGTATTCTGTCCTTTGATAAGAGTTGTGCAGTGGCTGAATATGGCGTTTACGTGAAAGTGCCTTCCATCCTGGACTGGATCCAAGAGACAATAGCCACCAACTAGACAGGAGGCAGGCTGGAACTCTACTTTTTTTTTTTTTTTGCACCAGCTCAAGGCTTGTAATGAGTTGCACAAGATGGCAAGATTTCACATATGGCTAGGCAAGCTGGGTATCACACAAAACATCTGTAAATTAGTGGCAGTAGCCCAGCTAAGTATAAACAATAAAGTGCTCTCTTGAATATACTCATGTGCTCTTCCTTTTAAGTCTTGGTCTGTTGGTCATCCTCACGTGTACAATTCTGGGCAGTCTTTTGGGCTAGGATCCATTGGGGAAGTAAGCAAAAAAGTGAAAAATTATCCGAACGGCAGAACCACTGACAAATAAGAACTCTCCTCGTGAAAAAACACTGAAGCCCTATTAGAAAGACCTTGGGTTAAAGCTCCATCATTATTGCTAGAATGAATTTAATTTAATCTAATTTAGACAGAGAAAATGTTGTCTTTATTTAGATTTGGATTTTTGGCACTTTATTGAATACAAAGCTGTATGGTCTAATGGCAAAAGACTGGAAAGCTCTAGGCTCTATTCCCAGACATTCTAGGAGCCAGCTGTATAGCCTCAGGCATACTGATGAGTTTTTCTGATCCTCAGTTTCCGTATCTGTAACTCAATTAAACAAGCATTTGTTAAGTGCCTACTCTGTGGTAGGTCCTGGAAATATGAAGAGAAAAATGAAAGAATACTTGACTTCAAGGACCTTATATTCTACTTGGGGGAAAACAACATGCACAGAGATAACTTAAATAATAGGAGGACTCAGGAAAGAAATCATATGGGAGATCTTGAACCAAGCTGTGTCTTGAATGGGAGAGCATTCCAGGCATGGGAAACAGCTTGTTCAGAGGCACACAGAGGACAGGGAATAGGCCAGTTTGTCTGGAACAGAAAGAAAGGGTGAGTCATATGAAATTGGTCTGGAAAGAAAGATAGGTGCCAGGGTTTTAAATGCCAAAGATGAGTTTGTTTTTCACACTACAAACAATAGGGAGCTGCCAAAGCATCTTCAGCAGGGACTTCTATGCTTTAGGGAGGCTAGATTTGAAAAAGTAAAGACTTGAGAGGAGACCCATAGGAGGCTATCACAACAGTCCATGTCAGAGGTGATGGGGACCTTCCCTGGCAATGTCTGAGTGGAGACAAAGTGACAGCTTAGAGAGATGTTCTGGAGTTAGAATCGACCAGATTTAGCAATTGATTGGATTGGGATTAGGAGAGAGGCATTATTGCCGGAGAGGGAATAGCTAAAGATGACTTACTTTTGGGTATCTGGGTAACTAGAAGGATGGTGGTATTCTGGAAGATACAGGGAAATCAGGAAAAGGGTGGGCTTTGGTGAAGAAGACACTGAGTTCCATTTTGAACATGTTGAGATCAATGCCTATGGAATATCCAGGTGGAAATGTCTAGTGAGAAGCTAGTGATGTGGGGTCGGGACTCAGGAAAAATACAAAAGCAAGACATGTAGATTTTGGAGTCATCTGCATAGAGATAATAATTGAAGCAAAGGGAACAGATAAGATCACCAAGCGAGAAGGTATAAAGACAAGAGGACCTAGGCACAGCCACATAAAGTGACGGGACAGGGGTGATGTTCTAGCAAACAACTTATCAGACAAATGGGAGGAGAATCAAGAAGACAGCGATGTCACAAAACCCCAAGGGATAGAAGGAATCCAAAAAGATGTGGGTAATAACAAACATCAAATGCTGCAGTCAGGCAGGGTGAAGACTGAGAAAGGCCATCAGACTTAGCAATTAAAGAGATTACCAGAATGTAGTGAATGCTTAATAAAAATGTTTGTTGACCCACTGGCAAGCCTGAGAGTGCAGTTTCAATCAAATGATGGATTAGAAAGCTCCATTTCACAGCGTTAAGAAGTGAGTAGAATGTGAGGAAGTATAGTCAATAAATGTAGACAGCTTCTTCTATGAGTTTGTAGTCTAGGGGAAGAGAGCCATGACAACAACCTAGAAAATGAAGCAGTTTGGTACAGACCCAAGTTCACTTACAGCTCAAATAGGCTGGAAGAAGAGAGGAAAATCCCAGAACTCTTTCAAAGTTCTTCTTCTCTCTCTCTCAGTGTTTAGGTCACAGATAGCCCAACACCACCACCTGTTTAATCCTACTGCCCCCTTCAAATTATACTCTCCTTTTTCAAGTACAATTTCCTACTATTGTGGAGACACTATTGTCTCCACAAAAGCCCACTTTGTTTCCCTATTAAGTTCCCTTCACATATGTGTATATATGTGTGCATATACATACATATATGTATATCTGATATCTTCACATACCAGTTGTTTAATAATTACAAAAGCTCGTGGACCAATAAAGCCAGTAGAAGATCATTATCTTATTGGCTATCATCCATTCAGTATTCAGAAGGAAAATAACACTATAGAGAGTTACTATTTACTCTATTCAGACAGGGTGGCATAATAGAAGTATCCTTGGAGCCAGGAAGACTTGAATTTGAATCCTGACTCTACATACACTGGCTGTACGGCCCTAGGTGTGTCACTTAAAGTTTTAGTCCTCCAGGCAACATCTGAAGAGTATGAGTCGCAAAGAAAGTGCTACCTGCATTGGGAGAGGAAATTTCCTCATCTTGGAGTTTCATTTGTTAATGAAATCACAGATCTGGTCCTTGTTCCCCTAATTAGGCATTTAATTAAGAAAGAACTATTTGTGGAAGTTAGGACTCCAAAAACGCATTCCCACAAATCCTCAAGAAGAGATGCGACTAGAGTAACGATCCTTGTACCAATGGGGGTATGGTGTTTCTTGAGGAAAGAGGGTGCATCACTGAGGCTCTGGAAGAATAGGAGATTGCAGAAGTCCAGAAGCCAATCAGGTGATTCCCTACTGCTGTTACTAATTCAATTCAGCTTCTCCTTCTTTTGAGCCTTGGGCTACTAGGCAAGACCCCTCCCGTGAAAGGTTCAAGGTTGGGCTTGAATCAGATGAGGTGCAAAATGGTGAGAGACTGAGCCTCCAGCTACCATAAGAACCATCTCATACACAGCAGTACAAAGAATGGGTGTTACTTTACGTTCTACACAAGGGCACTGTTGCAGAAATTTATATAGATTTCAAGCTATTACAACATTTTAAAGGCTCTAGAACAAAACTTGCCTATCAGTGACGAGACACCTCTCCCCTCCCCTGCACCGACAATTTCAATATGATCTCTTAATCAGGGGTCTGACAGCATTTTAGAATTTGATATAAAATTCAAACCTTTTCTACCCTCCTCCCCTCTCTGGTGTGTGATCTCTTCAGGAAAACAGGGTCACACAACAACAGCATATTTGGTTATATGTGTCATTTCAACTGCAGTTCTCTCTTCAACTCTGGTTCAAGTCGAGGTTTTAAATGCCTTGATAAAGAAGGTCATATTTAGGAATGTTCTTGGGGATCAATTGGACTTTGGACGATAAGTTTTCCTCGCATTGCTCCTCGATAGATTACTTCGACCAAGTCTATGAAGTCCTGTTTAGTTTTGAAACTTCCCACAAACTTAGTGTGATCTGGAGACCTAAAGGAAATTGTGTTGAGAAAGAAAGAACCTCATTTAGAAGTGCTTCAAACCAACTGATTGAAAACTTTCTGAAAAACTAAAATGACAAACTACTACCAGGGAGACTTTTTACACAAGAGGCTCAGTGTTGGCCTCAACTGCAAACATGGCTTGGAATAAAATTTGTGTTGGGGGGTTATCTCAGTGTAGCAGTTTTGCATTTCAAAGATTTAACTCAAAGTCTGAGGTAAAAGGGAATGAATTTCCAAATTTTCCAAGTTATGTTTGACTGTCCAAAGCACTTATTACACATGAAGCATGGGCAAGCAGGCATGATCCCTGATGACTTGGAGTTATGTTTTGAAAATACACAATAGTAACATAGGCAAACAACTCAATTGCAGCAACAGTTAATGATATTGACTACAACGGTAATGAATGGGAAATAAATGAATTTGCATTTTGTGTAAGAAGCACTGCTATCAGTTTTGTGCTGAGGAAGGATATTTAAGTTATAAAATGAGGTGTATTATATTCTTTTGTGAACAGAAATTATTGGTCCTAGAAGTTTAAAAATATTTAAACATTTTAAGTTAAAGAAATTCCTTAACACAAACTTTGAAGTTACCTAGCATCAATCATATTCAAAAATTTGATAGTATTTTACAAATCATTGTCACTCTATACTGAAATGTAACCAACTTAGTAGGAAATAGACATTTACCCATGATACTCAGGAAAATTGCTGCTTCTCATGAAAGTGTCAAATTGTATCCTTAGATTTTTAAAAAATGCGGTATCCTTCCCACTTTCAAAGGAAAGTATGTATATGTGTATATATTATTTTTATAAATATATAAATAACTATGTATCAGTACATTTTTCATTATTACTATATCATTTATATGTGAAATGCTCAGCAAAAAGCTAAGGTTTTCAGGAAAAAATTTAAGTTTTTCCTTGAAATGAAAAAACTTAGATAGAGGATACTAACTGGGGAAACACCAGTTCCAAGATTTAATTATTTCAAGATTGTCATGTGACAAAAATCATGTTTAAACCAAACAAGCAAATATAACTGTTTTGATAGTGCAGATTTCTAAGATTACATTGACAAAGTAATGTCAACTTCACTTACCCATAATCCACTTTCATATGCTGCCCATTGAAGAAAAAGACAGTAGACGGAATATAACTAATGTCAAAATACTGGGTGTAAATTGGTGTTTGGTCCACATCCACCAGATATATCATAGCCATTTTACTTAAGTCATGATAAGTCTTAGAAAGCTGTTGAATTGAAAAAAAGATAGAGGTTATAATATAGGAAGAAGCTAGTTGTTTCTGTGATGTGTTTCTGAGTAGTATGTTAAGAAAACATTGGACCAAGGGTTAGGAACATTTAGTTTTGCTGTTATGCTACATTAGCACACTCTTCTGTGGCAGTGTACTGGGCCAGGAGTTAAGATGACCAGAGTTCAAATCTGGCCTCAGACACTTATTAGTTGTGTGACCTTGGGCAAGTAACTTAATCACTGTTTGCCTTAGTTTCTTCAAGCAAAAAATAAGTATAATAATAGCACTTTCCCCCCAGGTTGGTTGTGAAGATCAAATGAAATAATATTTGTAAAAAGCACTTATCACAGTGCCTCGTACACAGTCAGTGCTTGACAAATGCTTATTTCATCCACTCCACCTATCTGCCTTCTCTTCCTGTCTACAATTTATACTGTTATTTCAGGTGCTTTGTGAGGCCTCTATGCAGAATGAATGGAGAAATGAGCCAGCTGTGTCAATATATTTTCATAGGTCTACTGCTGTTTCGCAGATATGGTGAGAACTGCACTGATGACAATCATGGCACACATCTCTCTGGGTACTACCTTCATTACAATCACTTTATATAAGGATAGTGGGGAATATACGTAGCCTAAAGAATTCTGTGTGGAACATACTCACGATGTCATCTATCTGCAGACAGACAGGATCCTCATCTCTTCCAAATCTGAGGACCAAAACCTTTTCTGCAGTACTTTTTATTGCCTGGTCTACTTCTTTTTTGGATGCAAGCTTGGGCAGCAGGAGACTCATCCTGAACCAATCCAAATGTTAGTTCTCACTACCAGACCTAAAATAAAGCCACAGGGTCAGCGCTGAAGGACAGTCGAATTCAAAAGTAAGAGATCTACAGGAATGGCTTTACTTGATGTCGGAAGAATTCAAGTCTGAGAATAACAGTACACACACACACACACACACACACACACACACACACACACTTTTCCTCAAACCATAGGTCACACTAACCCATCAGAAACATCTGTGGAAACCCTAGATTCATATTCATATTGTTCACAAAAAGCCCTGACAACCTATCCCTGTCATCTCCCTTCACAAAGACTGACGTTTTTGTAAAAGCACAGAGATGCCTGCTTACATTTATATCACTTAACGAAGTGCTCTTCTGATCCTACAAGACAAAATAAATTATTAACTGAAATAAAGGCAGCTTAGCTGGGTGGAAAGAACGGAGTCAATCAATAGATTTCTTGAGTGCCTGCTCTGTGCCAGTCCCCGTGCTAAGTACAGTCCTAGATCGGCTTTGGCTCTATTTCTTTCTGACTTTCAGCAAGCGACACACATGCTGTTCCTCCTTCCTATACAATGCTAGGCTAGATGACCTCTAAGGCCCCTCTTAGCCAGGGGGCTCAGAAAACTATTGCAAAATACCCAAGTGGAAGGTGGACCTACTGCCTAATGCAGACCAAACAAATAACGATTCATTAACTTTGACGATGCCGATGTCCACCCCTCCATCCCCTAAAGGTCCGCCCAATGCAGTGCACGCCCTCTTGATCTCCACCTCCACGCAGAGAACGAGCAGGGGCAAGTGCGGCGAGCAGCCTGACCACCAGGTGATAAATGCTCTGGTCATACCAAGGCCACGCATCCAATGGATACGATTAATCAATTAATTAATAAACGGTGCTAGTAAGGGGGTGGGTGACAGCAAAGAGCAACGGGGCATAGCTGTCACAGAGCAGGGGGTGTGGGTTTGGAGCAGGGAGGGCACCTTATGATTTCCTCCAGTCTTAACACCACCCCCGCCCCCATTTTACAGTCGAAGGAAACTGAGGCCCAGAGAGCTGGCCCGAGGTCACCCTCCGGTCAGAGACGGGACCAGACCCAGGCTCCTGGGGCCTCTGTACCTTCCTCACCTCCATCCCGGCCCTCCTAGTCTGTCGGCACAGGCCCCGAGCCACCCTCGACCCCCTCGCACCCCGGCTCCCGCCCCGCATGCCCAGAGTCGCCGCAGCACCACCCCGAGCCGCCGTTGCCTAGCAACCCCTCGAAAGACAAATTCTTAGGCGGGGGGGGGTCATGGGAGAGGAAGCGGAAGAACGTTTGTGATGCGCATGCGCACTCACGCAGCTTCTACCTCGAGTTTTCCGGCGTCGGCGCGCTCAGATTCCCGGCTCTCTGTGCAGCTCAACTGACGGAAGACAACATCCTCTTCCTCTCATTCACGCCCGACCGGAAATCCCCGAGCTTGAATCGCTTCCGCCTACATTTACCAATCAGCGGTCCCCCAGTTCTGACCACGCCTCCTAGGGCTCACTCGCCTCTGGATTCGGGGGCGTACGATTGGCTTTCAGGGAGAGTCGGAAGTCTCTGTGATTGGGGCGCAGCAAGAGGCCGCTCTAGCGCTTCCTCCCCGCTGGGGGGAGCTTGGTTCTGGTTCAGCTCTATGGTCCTCGGGCCGCTCTCGATGGTGCGGGCGGCCGGATAGAGCGGACGCCGCGGGGCTTTGTGGGACGGGAATGGCGGCTTGCGAGGCGTTCAGTTTCCCTGGCTTCTGAGGCGACGGATGTGGGGCAAATAGGGGAGTGGTGGGGCCGCGAAGACCCCCTGGGCGGCGTGGTGAGTGGCCACTTCGTCCTCTCCCCAGGGTCGGCTCCGCGTCGCGGATGCCGGCCCTGCCTTGGCCCGGGAAGTTCGGGACCCGTGCCTTTCTACCGGGGCCCGCAAAACCTCCTATGCGTTTCCGACCCTCTTCTCGTTACCGAGGCAGCCGGCCTGGGAGAGAGAGAGGGCCGGGGCCCGAGGCCGGCGGGGTGGCTTTGGGCCAGGCGGGGCACGTCTCTGGGCCTCTGGGGTCTTCCTAGTAAGACGAGGGAGCTGGGGCAGAAGACCCGCTAGCGCTTTTTGCCCACAGAACTTCCTCCCGCCCCCTCCCCCGTTTACTCTGTCTCTTGTTTGGACGAAGTTGTTCCGCACATTGTCTCCTCGTTAGATTGGAAGCTTCCTGAGGGCGGGGACAGGCTTTTGTCTTACTTTGTGCTTATCACAGCGTTTGGCACTTAGTAGGTGCTTAATAAATGCTTGCCAACAGTAGGCACTTAATTAACGCTAGTTGTAGCTTAGTTTCCTTGACTCAAGTATAGATTCCTCCTCTTTACAGCCCGTTTGTGACACTCAGCTCCCTTCTCTTTATTACTGAATTTATTGTTTCGCATAGACTTGTGCTTAAAAAAAAAAGTTCCAGTGCCCGGAAAGGAACCTAGAGATCATCTGGTCAAGTACTCCTATTTTACAGATGAGGAGACTGAGGTCCAGAAAGGTTATGAGATTTGCTTGAGGTCACATAGCAGGTAGCAGAGCCAGGATTTTAAGCTCAAGCCCTCTGACTCCAGATCCAACACTTTCCACTACGCCGAAATGATTCACCACATTTTGTGGCCATATTGTGAATGTCAGTCTATGAAAATGCTCTTTCGCAGAACTGTGTGTGTTAACAGGAACTGGCTCGATGATTTAGGGTTGTCCTATGTGCCTTTTTAAGGTGTCTCAAGGTGAAGGTGCAGAGGTGATAACCTCGAAAAGACTATCTTGAAGTAAATGTGGGATGAGATGTAAGCAAGAATTTTGTTACATAGAGAGGGTTAAATGATCTTAGAGTCATTGATGGTTTTGTCATTGGATGTGTAGGAAGACTACTAAAACACCATTTTTAATTCTAGTAATTTGTTTAAGTAAATTGCAACATAACATGACTTTGTTACACAGATTGGTACATACTGAGGGTCACTTTGTTCTTTAGATAATCATGTATAGAATAAATGTCTGATGAAATATGGGTAATATTGTGCTAGCCTTCTTCTCTAGTACCTGCGTTACAAAAGGATTTACTATTGTTAATTTTCTGGGTTTTGTATTAGAAGGGTAGAGGAATTGAAAAGGTATTCTTTTAGGTCCTGTAGGGAGTAGGTGGTATGTTTATTTTGTTCTAATAAAACTTTAACTTAGTGAGGCCTACCTGTCTTGGGGAGAAGGCAGTTGGGGGGGGCAGGGCTCTTTGTATGTGTAGGTTGGGTCTAGGCCAAAAGTAATTCAAGAAGTTCTTGTGTACTCATTACTGAAGCTTTTCGAGGGAGCTCTGAAGCTCATTTGTTTCCTCTCAATGTCTGATGCCTGATGATTTTCCTTTTCAGAGAGTTCCCTAAGCCTGTGATGGAAGACGCCAGTGATGAGGGTGAGGCCTCAATTCATCGGCTAGAAGGCATTGACCAAGAGACACAGGTTGGTGGTCTCATTTGCAAGACCAAAAGTGCAGCTAGTGAGCAGCATGTTTTCAAAGCCCCTGCACCTCGTCCCTCATTGCTGGGATTAGATCTGTTGGCTGCATTAAAACGGAGGGAACGAGAGGAAAAGGATGATGGGGAAGACAAGAAGAAGTCCAGAGTCTCTTCGTACAAGGACTGGGAGGAAAGCAAGGATGATCAGAAGGATTCTGAGGAGGAAGGGGGTGACCAGGCCAGCCGAAGCAGCAGGAAAGACAGGTAAAATCACTTGGATGGTGGAATAAAAGGTGGTGAACTGGTTGGTGGTGGTACACTGTAATAGCTTTTGTTTATTCCATAATTTTTTTCTTGAAACCTTCTTGTTCTCTATGAACACCAATTCTTAAATTTTTGTAATGATCGCAGAAACTTAAGTGTTCTCATCATCTCAATGGGGACAAGGAGACTTTTAAGAATAATTGCTAACTAAAGATCAGGTGGAGACTTTGGCAGTTAAGGTGAGACTAGAACTAGTTAAGAAGAGACTAGAATCTCTTCTGACATGGTCAGTGCTACCTATAAGATTCTTCTGGGAAAATAGCAGGATAAAAGGCAAAATACTTGGTTTGGGGCAACCAAGAGCTTTTAACGACAAAAGTCTTTTAGTAGCAATTTTCTCCCTCCTCTTGGTTCAGACATTATCGAGCTGCCCGGGTAGAGACACCATCACATCCTGGTGGTGTGAGTGAAGAGTTCTGGGAGCGCAGCAGGCAAAGAGAACGGGAAAGACGGGAACATGGTGTCTATGCCTCCTCCAAAGAAGAAAAGGACCGGAAAAAGGAGAGAACTCGGGATCGAGACTATGACCGGAAGAGAGATAGAGGTAAAGGCTTTGGCTTCTTCCTGTGAGGGTTGGGGAGGGTCTGCCATCCCTCGAAGGTAGGCTGAGGGCAAACTAGTGCTATGCTTGTAAATCAACAATTACCAACCATCTGTTAAGTGCCTGCTGTGTGCAAGTCACTATGGTAGCCACTAGGGCTCCAAATAAAAAGAATGAAACAATGCCTACTCTCAAGGAGCTTACATTCTAATGTGTGTCCAACTTTTGGAAGATGAGCGGGACAGGAGTCGGCACAGCAACCGATCAGACCGAGATGGAGGCTCAGAACGGAGCAGCAGGAGGAGTGAACCAGAGAGCCCAAGACACCGACCCAGAGGTAAGCTGTACGGTTAGCATGTGACATAAGAGAGTAGTCTCCATTCTCATTGCCTAGAGTATCCTGGCTCCAGATCTCTGTGGCAATAGCGTTCAGGTCCACTGTGCCTTTTAACCTGTGCCTTAGTGCAGGGTCTTTTAGAAGAGATGTGAAATTGAATATGTACCTTTTTTGTTTTGATGCCAGATGCAGCAACCCCTTCACGCTCTAATTGGGAAGAAGAGGATAGTGGATATGGTAGCTCCCGACGTTCTCAGTGGGAATCACCCTCCCCAGTACCTTCCTGTCGGGATTCTGAGAGGAGTCACCGGTCTTCTTCTACTCGAGATAAAGAAAGGTAATGCCCTGGGCTAAATAGCCTGACTTCACTTGTTGTTGTTACCCATTTGTTTCTGTTGCATTTGACTCTTCATGACTCCATTTGGAGTTTTCATGGCAAAGACATTGGAGTGGTTTGCCATTTCCTTCTTACGAGGAAACAGGCAAACAGGTGAAGTGACTTGCCGGGGTCACACTGCTAGTAAGTATATGAGGCCAGATTTGAACTCAGATCTTCCTGACTCCATGTCTGCCATTCTATCCATTGTACTCCCTAGCTGCCCAGCTTCACTTGCAGGGTGTCAAGAAGTTAGATTGTCTGTAAGAGAACCATTAAAAATGGTGAGGGCCAAAGAATCTGTAGTAGAAGAAGAAATAAGTAGAAGGGGAATGTAATAACATGGGTGATATTTTTTTGTTTGAAGAACTTGGTAAATGTTTTCAATGTGTGTTTTTCCCAGGTCTGTGAGGAGCAAGTGCCCAGATGACACACCTCTGCCTACCCCATCATATAAGTACAATGAATGGGCTGATGACAGAAAACACCTTGGGTCTACCCCTCGGCTTTCCAGAGGCCGAGGTATTGTATACAGTGTGATGGGGATTAGAGAGAAGATAATAAGCTTTGATAAAACCGAGTGAGGGCCATGTTTCTAGAGTGGTGTTCTGGGGCAAACGTGTCACACACATGATCCACAGCGCTCTCAAGTGAGAACAGAACCAGATTAAAATGTAGTTGGGAAATATTTAACAAAATAAGAAATGGAATAAAACAAATAATATTATATTTTAACAGAGTCATTTGTTTCCCTTTGAGTTTGGCACACTGCTCTGGGGTGTCCTTTCCTCACAGCATGAGGACTCAAGGATGAGACAGGGCACCATTTGTTGCTGACAGCTCATCATCTTTCAGGGAGGCGAGAAGACGGAGAGGATGGAATCTCTTTTGACACTGAAGAGGAGAGGCAACAATGGGAAGATGACCAGAGGGTAAAAAACTTTTTCTTCTCCTGGTTCCTTTTTGTTAAGGAAGAGATAAAGTAGTAACCTTTGGGTGAACAACCAAAGGAAATAACATGTACAAAGCACTTTGCTGTACCTACATCTGTTATTATTAGATAGGATTCCAGGGGTGAGGAACCTTTGGGTGCGGTCTTTTGAGTTTTGAGTTCAAGTTTATAGAAAAAATTCTTTTTTCAAGGGAATTTGTTCTGTGAACTTTGGATTTAGTCAAAGGGCTGCACTTGAGGATCTAGAGGGCCTTATGTGGCTTCGAGGCCACAGGTACCCTGCCCTGGATTAGAAGGTCTAGCTGCTTGCCTCTGATACGGGAACTCTTAAATACATTTTTATGGCTATCTTTTGTTTTTATGTCACTTGCATTTCTCAGGATATCTCTCCACTCTCGCCTTCCCAGAAAGCACCTTTGTACCAAAGAGGGAGGGAAAACAGCTCAGCAAAAGTAATCCACAAGTTGGAAAAAAATCTGACTCTATACAGTGTTCCATACCCATAGTCCTCCACCTTTGAAAAGAAGTCAAGGAGGTGCCTTAACAAACCTTCTTTGGGGCCAGGCTTGTCCATAATTTTACAGCATTCGGTTTTTTCTGATCTTGTTTTTTCCATTTACATGGTTGAAGTCATGGTGGTATCATTTCTTTGGTTCTGTTTTTTTGCTTTGCATCAATTTAGCGTTTTTCTGTATTAATCATATTTGTCATTTCCTACACCACAGTAATATTTCATTATATGCATGTACTACTGTCGATGTTTAGTCATTCCCTAATCCTTGGGTATCTCCTTTATTTCCAGTTCTTTGCTGCTATAAATAGGTCGTTCTCTCTGTGGGACTTTTTAGTCATTGTAATCTTTGGGCCTATTCCTAGCAGTGAAGTCTCTGGATCAGTGGCTGTGAACATTTTAGTGACTTTCTTGGAATAATTCCCTGTTTTTTTCCAAAATGGTTGGACAGGTCACAACTCCACTGTATAGTTCAGTGATAATCCCATCTTTCCACAGTGAAGGGGCTTGTTTTTGACAAGGGTATCACTGCAGTTATGTTACATAAGTGGAAGTACCTAGTGTTATTTAGGCCGAGGGTGTGGAATTCCCTGCATAGAGAATAGGCTCTGTCACTGGCAGAAAGAGCTGCTTCTTTTTGTTGTCTCTTGGCGCCACCATGTGGTATGTCTCTAAACTGCTATTGTACTTCGTACTAAGTATCATCCTATTCCTTCCCTGTCTTTTTACCTGACTAATTATAGTAGGACAAGAGCTTGGTTCAGCACCCTCACCCAGAGGATTACAATGCACCAATTAAGCATTATTGACATTTCATTAGATAGCTTTAGCTATCTCTCTGGTTTTGTGGCATAATAGCTGTCCTATTCAGAGGTGTTGTCTATTGTAATACCTATTTTTTCTTTTTAAACTATAGCAAGCCGATCGGGACTGGTACATGATGGATGAGGGATATGATGAGTTTCATAACCCACTGGCTTACTCCTCAGAAGACTATGTGAAGAAACGAGAACAGCACCTGCACAAACAGAAACAAAAACGCATTTCAGCCCAGCGGAGACAGATCAATGAGGTAGGGCGGAGGAATCCAACCTAAAGTCTACTGGTCGACCTCTGACCTCATGGTGGCAGTGTATGCATCTAGTAACTGGCCTAGTTCTAAGTTATGGGGCCATGAGCAAATCATGTTTTCCCATTGTTCAAATGAGGTTGATGGTGATACTTAAAGAATGTAGCAATGTGAGGTTTTTAAAAATAAAATTTGCCACTTGGCAAGTTAGCCATTTACTTGGTGGGAGCTGCGGATGGGAAATGGACACAAGATCCTGTTCTCTGATTCACACCGTTTAATCTCTCTGAGCTGAGTGAGCTTATTTGTAACATGAGGGGATTGGATGAGATGACATCTGATATCTCTTCCGGCTTTAAATTGTTAATGTGTGTATGTTTGCTAGGGAAGCTGTCTGTTGTGATTTGAATGTGTCTGAAGGTTTTGAGTAGTTTGCTGAAGCTCCACAAAGTATTATAATCACTTGGGGTCAATGATTTAATCGCACAAGAAACTGCAAGTCAGATTCTGCAGAGTCTGCTTCCTGTTTTTGCCCTTTAGGTTTCATTTTGCAGGTATGTTTATTGAACTTTCAATGAATAGATATAAGATGGGGGAGGCTATTATGCGAGTATTGTCAGAGAGCAGTTGTTCTGATAAAGATCTGGGCTTTTTGGTGGACTTTAAGTTCAGTATTAGTAAGTAGTGTACCTTAGCAGCCTCAAAAACTAATGAAATCTTGAGCTTCGTTAAGAGAGGCGCAGCTTTGAGGATAATTCCTCATCTAGAGGACTGTTCACTTCTGTGTGCCATAGTTTAACAGAATTGATAAGCTAGAAAGTGTTTGACAGAGGGCAGCCAGGTTTGTGAGGAGCCTTCAGTCCATGGCATAGGAAGTTATCTCAAGGAGGTGGGCATGTTTGGTCTGGAGAAGGAAGGACTTGGGAGAAGGAGAGCCATCTTAAGTATTTGAAGAGCTGACATGTTGGGGAGGGATGAGACTTGGTTATGTGGGATTGCAGAGGGCGGAATCAGGAGCAGTGGATGGAAATTTCAAAGAGGCTAATTCAGGCTTGAGAACAAGAAAAGCTTCCTAATAGAGCCGGAGAATGGGCTGCTTCAAGCCAGGGTGAGTACCTCCTTCTCACGTCTGCAAGTCAAGGCTCGATGACCACTTGTCAAGTATGTTATAGTGGGGATACCATGGGTTTTTCCCTTCTAGCCCGTACTTTCTGTAATTCTTTAATTCTGTTTAAGTAGGATTCTGTTCTGAGTCCACAAGCCATCTCTTTATTGATGCGTTGTGGCTGTCTTTGGAACCCCACAGGACAATGAGCGCTGGGAGACTAACCGCATGCTAACTAGTGGTGTGGTCCATCGGCTGGAAGTGGATGAAGATTTTGAGGAAGATAATGCAGCCAAGGTGCATCTGCTGGTGCATAATCTGGTGCCACCGTTTCTGGATGGGCGCATTGTTTTTACCAAACAGGTAAGGGCTTCTCTGGATGGGGAGAGGAAATATAGACAGTCGGGCCAAAGACCACGTATGTCCTATGGCAACTGTTACAGTGCCGTGTACAAAAGTCAGCACTTAGTTTCTGTAGATGAGTGAATTTAGGAAAAACCCCCCCAACTTTTTAATAGTTAAATAGGAGCACTTTGAAATGGCTGTCTTTTACTGTTTGAAAGATTTCGTGACTGAAGGGGAATTTCTCTTTTTCATAATTTCCTGTAGCCAGAGCCTGTGATTCCAGTCAAGGATGCCACTTCTGACTTGGCCATTATTGCTCGAAAAGGCAGCCAGACAGTACGCAAACACAGGGAACAGAAGGAGCGTAAAAAGGTTGGTTTCGTGGGATTGGGGGAGCTGCACAGTGAACATTAGGTGGGATTATTCTGGAGGGTGCTTGGTCTTCATGGACTCACAAGAAGAGTTCTTTTTGAGACTTGGTACAAGCCTTGTATGGGGAGAGTAAACTGCTTTCCTCTCCTGAACTGCTTTGTTTCACCGGTTGTACATTGGAGTCCACAGGGGCTCAGACACCTTAATTCTTTGTAGTCAGGCCCTGAGATTCATTGATCCCACTTGCCTTGTGGGAGTTTGTTACTTGTCAAATGGACAGATTGTTTGTGGACCCAGTAGTGGTACTGGATGGGATTGATCTACTTTTCTTGGATGTTTTAGGCCCAGCACAAGCATTGGGAACTGGCTGGTACCAAATTGGGAGATATTATGGGCCTCAAGAAAGAGGAAGAACCAGATAAGCCTTTGACAGAAGATGGCAAAGTAGATTACAGGTAGGAAGAGGTCCTTATGGTACTTAAGCATTCTTGGTGTTAGAATGGTCTTTCCTTGAATTTGTCTTTTTTCCATTCTCGGGAGGTCAGGGCCTTTCAAAGAGAATATTAGTTTGTATGGTGTTTAAAACTCAGGGACCATTGGTTCAGAAAGCAGGATATCACTTTGAACTTAAGACAAAAGGACTTTTAAGACTTTTGCTCTCCTCTGTCTTCCCTGCCTCCATGTCAGCTCCTAGAAGCTTAATTTTCAAGATTGTTAATATTACTTAGGATAGAGTCTGTAGGATCTTATCTAGTTCTTTTGGGCCGAGGTGATCAGCTTTTGACATTTTCCCCTCCTTTTTCTCTATTTGATGTGCTTAGTCACACATTCTTTTAATAAGCTTGGAGTAACTAGACGGTTTTACAGAAAAGTAGCTTTTGTTACATCTAAGGATCTGATGTGTGCAGTCCCCTGAAAAAGCAACAGAACTATTTTGAAGCTTATGTGAGCTGATGAAGAGCTAAACCAAGGCCTCGTCTGTGCAAAGGGCATGCTTCACTCCATTTTTTGCTTCTTCATTGGGATGTGGAGATGCATGGACTTTCCACAGAAAAGTCCTAGATAAATAAGAAAAATTGTCGTCCTATTGGTTTGGAGATGAAGCTTTGCTTCAAAGAGGACCAAGTGGGAGGGTTCTTTAACTCTGATTCTTTGTACTACTCTAGTGTTAGCAGTTCCATTCCTTAGAGGGTTAAACTGAGGTAGCTTGAGGTTATTAAAAAATTAATAGTTGACTGCTTTGGTTTTGATCAGATTATTTTTCATGCATGGGCAAATTCAATGAATGTGTCCACTTAGTGCACATGACTTTCTCTGTTCCTCATTTGGCTTTATTTGATTTTGTGGATAATAGATTCTCAGAGAGCTGTTCCAGGATAATACCCTTTTTCTTCAGGCCTGAGAGGGTGCTTTTTGCTGTAATAGTTTATGTAACTTTTATGGATTACTTTTTTTTTCAGTCAGTAAGCATTTATTTTCTCTCTCTCCCATCTCTCCTCCTCCCAATAAAAAAAAGAAAGAATGAAAATAATACCTTTGTAACAAATATACACAGTCAAGCAGAACGAATTCCCGTAAGGCCCAAGTCCAAAAGTATGTCTCGTTCTGAGTCTTAAATCCATCAGCTGTCTTGTCAGGAGGTGAGAACATAGTTGATCATAATGGGACCTCTAATTGCCACGTTGATGAGAGTTTTTAAGTCTGTAAAGTTGTTTGTCTTTACAATGTTATTGTTATTGGTTATGCTTCCTTTACTCTCCATACTTTGTCTCCCTAGGCTTCTCTGAAACTGTAGCCTTCATGATTTCTTGGTGCACAATAGTATTCTATCACATGCATATACCATAATTTGTTCAGCCATTCCCCAGTTGATGGGCACCCCTTAGCATCCAGTTCTTTGCGACTACAAAAAGAGCTTCTGTAAATGTTTGTGCATATGGGTCCTTCTCCTCTTCCTTTGATGATAGTATTTCTCCAAGGTTTATTCTTCTTCATACAGTGACCTGCTTGTGGGTGGAGAGACATAAAGTAGGCAAGAAATTAGCAGGGACCTAGGCAAGGGCCTCAGGCTGCTGTTACGTGTTTTCAGGACAGAGCAGAAATTTGCTAATCATATGAAGAAAAAGAGTGAAGCCAGCAGTGAGTTTGCAAAGAAGAAGTCAATTCTGGAGCAGAGACAGTACCTGCCCATTTTTGCAGTGCAGCAGGAGCTGCTCACCATCGTCAGGTACCTGTGGCTGGCATGGTGGTGGGGTGCCTCATCTGCTCGCCTTGTTTGTCTTCCGTGTTTGCTTCTTTTGGTTTGTGTGTTGTAGCTGAAGGTGGAGAAGGGACAGGATTCCTTCCTGACCTCCCACTGGTGCTTTGGTGTCTTCCTTGGCCTGAACCTTTTTTTTTTTGGTGGTTTCCATTGGTATCACAGCACAAGATCCTGGTAGTCCATTGAGCATTTATATTTTTCTCCCAGATTCCCCACTCATCTGGAGCAAATCCCTCATTTTCATTATCACACATTCAGAAAGCAGAAATTGGTGGGTTTTACACTGTCTTTTCCAGGCAAGAATATATTCTGTTTTTTCTACATAGGTCTCTTACTAGTATAGTAAATAGAGAGTGAGCTCTGAAGCCAGGGAGACCTGGGTTCAAGTCCTGCCACTCACACATGCTGACTGTGTGACCCTGAGCAAGTCACTGAGCCTCATAGTGCTCTGGGCATCTCTTGAAGACTGGAAGTTGTGGAGAGTGGTAGAGGGAGTTTCCTCACCTGGGAGTTCCTTGTACCAGTGAAATCACAGGTCTAGATCTTGTCTCTGCCCTCTTCTCACAGCAAGTCTCAATGCTTTATCTTTGCTTCAGTACAGAGGCATTTTTTTCCCTTTTAAATAAATAGATTATTTCTGTTTGTACTAGGCTTCCTCCGAGCAGCGGAGGGGAACTAAGACTTGGGTTGGAGATGGTGCCTTTGGGTATTTCTTTCTGGAACGTTGGTTTTTTCCTCCCAGTTAAGTTCATTAACTTTCTGCCTCTTCTGCTCCTCTAGAGACAACAGCATTGTGATAGTGGTGGGGGAGACAGGGAGTGGAAAGACCACTCAGCTGACTCAGTACTTACATGAAGATGGTTATACAGACTATGGCATGATTGGCTGTACCCAGCCCCGACGGGTGGCTGCCATGTCAGTAGCCAAGAGAGTCAGTGAAGAGATGGGAGGAAGCCTTGGAGAGGAGGTAAGCAGATGAGAAAGGAGAGCTGGGGGTTGGGGGTCACTGGGTTTTTAGCTTGGCGATTCACTGTTTGATAGTACCTGTCTAGTCCTGCCTAAAGGTATCCAGAAGGCGAAGTTAGAATAGTATGTTGTCTCTCTCCTCGGTGACGGGTATTGGAATGAGGAGTGTGCCTAGAAGGTGAATCATGAGTCGTCCACAGCCCTTGGGCCATCTCTCTGCTTTCATAGGTGGGTTACGCTATCCGCTTTGAGGACTGTACTTCCGAAAACACTGTGATAAAATACATGACAGATGGGATCCTGCTTAGAGAGTCCCTGCGAGAGGCCGACCTGGATCATTATAGTGCCATTATCATGGATGAAGCCCATGAGCGTTCGCTGAACACAGATGTGCTGTTTGGGTTGCTTCGAGAGGTGAGGCTTTCTGCGGGGGTCACAGGGCTTCCTCCATATCAAGACTGCTGAGTCTTTGTCCAGGTTTATTCTAGGTAGCAGCAAAGGAGGGTTATTCTGATGATCTGGAAGGGATTTGGGATGCGTTTTGGAAAAGATGAAGTGATTTTTTTTTTATGGCCTGGCTAGGGTGCTTTGATGAAGATGTCCCGGCTTTGTGGCCTTAGCTTTTGTAGGTTCATATGTTGCCTGTGACTCCTGGTGCCTGCTCAGCCACAGTGTTTCATGTTTCGAGTGTCAGTCCTGAGACCAGTGGGCAATCACTCAGATCTGATTTGGCCCCAGCTGGATCTGTTGCCTCACGTGTGGGGGTTATGTTGCTGTTACCGGAAGGAGAGAGTCCGGTGTCTCAGGGGAGCCACCACCTTTTTGACAAGACCCCCTGACAGATGTCTCTCGTGTAGGTAGTAGCTCGGCGCTCAGACCTGAAGCTTATTGTCACTTCAGCCACTATGGATGCGGAGAAATTTGCTGCTTTCTTTGGAAATGTTCCCATCTTTCACATTCCTGGCCGAACCTTCCCCGTTGACATCCTCTTCAGCAAGGTACTAGGGTCCAAGTTGTTTCTGTTAGCCTGAGTGCCGAAGAAGAGAAAACCGGGGAATAATGGCATAGACGTCAAGAAGATTTACCAGATGTTGGAGGGGGTCTGTGGCTCTGGTCGTGACTGGGTAGTCTGTGAGTGGCTCTGAGGTTGAGGCTGTTCTCTGGATACAGTGGCATTTAGCTGCTGCTTTGGAGTTAGTAGAATGGAAGCACAGGCTTGATTCACATCAATCAGTAAATCTTTATTAAGCTCCAGCTAGTGTCAGGCACTGTGTTAAGTGCTGGGGTTACAAAAAGAGGCAAAAGACAGTCCCTGCCCTTGAGGAGCTTACAATCTAATGAGAGAGACAGCAGGAAAACAACTATGTACAAACAAGCTATGTAGAGGATAAATAGGAAATAATTAAAAGAAGGCACTAGAATTAAGAGAGATTGGGAGGAGCTGCCTGTAGAAGATGCGGTTTGAGTTGGGACTTAAAGGAAGCCAGGAAGGTGGGAGGCAGAGATGGGGTGGACAGGACATCACAGACTACCTGGTTCAGCTTATACCTGGCAGCTGGGGAGGGGGTGCAGAGAGGGCCCTGAGAAAGCCTCCAGTGGAGCATGGGATCCGAGCTGAGTCTCGAAGGAAGCCAGGGAAGCTAAGATGGGCAGAGGTGAAGGGGGCAGGGCACTCCAGGCAGAGGCTCAGCATGGAAGATGGAGTGTTCTGTGCAGAGAGTAGCAGAGCGGTGCAGGGGAGTTGGGTTGTGGAGGAGTCTGAGAAGACTGGCAATGCTTTGTGTTTCAGACCCCTCAGGAGGATTACGTGGAGGCTGCAGTGAAGCAGTCCTTGCAGGTGCACCTCTCTGGGGCTCCAGGGGACATCCTCATCTTCATGCCCGGACAAGAGGACATTGAGGTGAGGGCTCCTGCTCCGGCCTGGCATCTGCAGCACACTGCAGGTTCTTGGTGCTCAGCCTGTCTTACAGCCCAGGCCCTTTGTGTCCTCAGGTGACCTCGGACCAGATCGTGGAACATCTGGAGGAACTGGAGAATGCTCCTGCCCTGGCTGTGCTTCCCATCTACTCCCAGCTGCCCTCTGACCTCCAGGCCAAGATCTTCCAGAAGGTATCTTGGCCAGAACCTGTTTGGGCTGTTTGGGGCCTGGTGCCTCTTTTCCTTCCTTTCCCCCATAGTGAGGGGAGTTAAATAAAGGCCTTAGTTGGTATTGTTTCTCCTGATGTTTCCTGGGGGACTGTATTGTTGCTTGTTGTGGATAGGGAAGAAACTTTCCCCTCGTGGTTTTTCTTTCTATCTGAGGGACCAATCGCTTTCCTTCCTCCTGTGTCATAGGCTCCAGATGGCGTCAGGAAATGTATTGTTGCCACCAATATTGCTGAGACTTCACTGACTGTTGATGGCATCATGTTTGTTATTGATTCTGGCTACTGCAAACTAAAGGTGAGAGGTGAGCCCTCCGTGATTTCCCAGATGCCTTGATGTTGGGACTGTAGAAATCCATTTTAGGGTTTGGAGCTTCCTGGCCTTGGAGAATATTCAGAATTTATGCCTCATCTGGGACATATAACAGAACCTCCTTTGCCCCAGGCTGTTTATACTGATTTTATTCTCCTTGTTTGGAGGGTCGAAGGTGAACATTTGTGACTATGGGCATTCAGTTACAGGTTTTTGGGCATGATGCTTACCTTAGAGTTTTTGTGCTCCACCCCCATCGCTAAGGCTTTTTCTGCTTGTGTGATGTCTTGCCCCCATTGGGTGCTGCCTCTCCTTTCTCTTCTTGTTATATCTTTAAAAGTTTTTTTCTGCCTCATTTCTTAGGTATTCAACCCCAGGATTGGGATGGATGCTCTGCAGATCTACCCCATTAGCCAGGCCAATGCTAACCAGCGATCTGGGAGAGCTGGGAGGACGGGCCCAGGTCAGTGCTTCAGGTAGGAGCATGGTTGCCAGTGTGCTGAGTCATGCTGCTGGGACGGCTGGGGACTGCAGATTTGATTTCCTTTTTTTCTTTTTTACTCTGGCCTGATGTTATAGAAAAGATGGGGTTAGAAAAGGACTCCTGGGTTAGAGCTTATCTTCCGGGCTGAGAGGCTGAAGGTACAGGCGGCTCTGCCAGCTGTGAAGTTGTGGGAGAGGCCGTCCTCTCAGATAGCTCTGCAGCGGCAGCCACGCTGCATCAGATACTTACCAGGCGGACAGGACGTCTGGGTTACAGTTGGTACCTGATTACATTATTACAGAACCACTAGTTCAAAACTTAATCCTGTACATCTAGCTTTTTCATTGGAGTTTTCATCATGAATTTCAGTGAACTTAAAAAAATAAATTGGGAAAAGCCTCTTCCCAGCAGGGTTTTTGTTTCTTTTTGATGATTTACCTTTCTGTTTGGTTGATCATCTCTGTTGTTTTAGCTGCTTGTGAGCTGGGTTCTTCTTTAGGCTTTTTCTCTCTTGTAATCTTTGTTACCCAAAATGATTTACTTGGTATTCTTTGTTACTCAAAAAGATTAGTAAATCTTCACTGTTTGGCTTCTCCCCCTTTCTGCTTCTGCCCAGACCTTTTTTTAAAAAAAATTTTGGTTTAGTTACTTTATTGATTTTAAATTAATTTATTTTGAATTATCAACAATCACTTCCATAAGCTTTTGAGTTTTAAATTTTTCTCCCCATCCCTCTCCATCTCTCTCCCCAAGATGGCGTGCAATCTGATATAGGCTATATATATGCATTCCTATTAAACATATTTTCACATTAGTGATGTTGTAAGAATTAGAACGAATATGAGGAAACACCAGAAAGAGATAACAAAACACAACAGAAGAAAAAAAATAGCAAATAGTATGCTTCAATCTGCATTCAAACTCCATAGTTCTTTCTTTGGATATGGATAACATTTTCCATCATGAGACCTTTGGAGACGTCTTAGATCCTTGCATTGCTGAGAAGTACTAAGTCTATCAGCATTAGTCATTGCACAGCGTGGCTGTTACCGTGTACAATGTTCTCCTGGTTCTGCTCACTTCACTCAGCATCAGACCATACAAGTCTTTCTAGGTTTTTCTGAGTCAGCCTGTTCATCATTTCTTATAGCACAAGAGTATTCCGTTACATTCATAGACCACAACTTGTTCAGCCATTCCCCAGTTGAGGCTGCCCAGACATCTTAGATTGGGCTAGTGCTGGGCTGGTGGGGTGGAGTGTGTGTGTTGGGAGGGGCGTTGGCCAGGAGAGTCTGACTCTAGCTGAGTTTCCAGTTCCCTTTCCCTCATGTCCAGCATTTGTTTTCCTCTCTCTTGCTCTGGAGCTTTCTATGTATCTTTGGCCCTTCTGGCTTTTCCCTTGTGCCAATACTCTCCTTTCATGTGGCTTGGTAACATTAGCATTTACCACCTTTTGTGGAGTTAGGAGGTGTTTGGGCAGTAATTGGCATGGAGGATCCTTATCATTGGACCTTGAATCACAAGCCTGCTAGCTTGTTTATGCTTGCTGTAGTGGAGTTGGCTGTGGGCAGGGATGGTAAATGGGAGCTCTAAATGTTTGAGTTCTCAGGCGTTAATTCATAAGCTCTTTTTTTACCTTGTGGATTTTCTGTCATTTTGTGGATTCAGCTGTAATTTCTCTGTGTCTGGCATGTAATTCTTTTAAAGGTTTTGGGATGGTAGAAATTTGTACTAAGAGTTACTCTGAAGTAGTGTGAAATTATTCTGAAATTAATCTGAAATACATGGGTGAGAAGTTAAAAGAGCTTAGCACAGGTGGTCCCACAATGGTGACAAAAATGTTTTTACTCTCAACCTCATTTCTTTTCAGGCTCTACACCCAGAGTGCATATAAAAATGAGCTCTTGACCACGACAGTACCTGAGATTCAGAGAACTAATTTGGCCAATGTCGTGCTGCTGCTCAAATCTTTAGGGGTCCAGGACTTGCTTCAGTTCCACTTTATGGACCCACCCCCAGAAGACAACATGTTGAACTCCATGTACCAGCTCTGGATCCTGGGGGCCATGGATAACACAGGTGATATAGCAGCTGGAACCTAAAAAGGCATTTTAGCCCCAGAAAGTTTTTCCATTCTGTCTTTAGTTTGTCCTAGCATCCCCGTCACCTTGATATCTGGGCTGTCTTTCCTTAGGCGGTCTTACGTCCACTGGGCGACTGATGGTAGAGTTTCCCCTGGATCCAGCCCTCTCTAAGATGCTGATTGTCTCCTGCGACATGGGTTGTAGCTCTGAGATTCTGCTGATTGTCTCCATGCTCTCAGTCCCAGCCATATTCTATAGACCTAAGGTAGGGAAATTGTCTCTCTTGCGTTTCACTCCTAGAGACTTCTGAGTTGGCAAGCGCTAGAATAAGAGTCATTTTAGCAATCTCCTTCTCTTCCTACAAAACAAAGGGAATAGCTCAGCAGGACGTCTTTTGGAAATTTCATTCTGTGTAGACACCAGCAGTTACAGTAGCTTGTAAATGACTGGGGGGGGAACGGAGGAGCTACTGATGCTCAGAAGGGTTAGGTTGCAATCTGCCCAGACTTCCGCTAGCTTTGAAGGTTTCCAACTTTTCTCCCCAGGGCCGAGAAGAGGAGAGTGATCAAATTCGGGAGAAATTTGCTGTCCCTGAGAGTGATCATTTGACCTACTTGAATGTGTACCTGCAGTGGAAGAACAATAATTACTCCACTCTGTGGTGTAATGAACACTTCATCCATGCCAAGGCCATGAGGAAGGTGAGGAGGCTGGGCCCAGGATGAGGCAAGAGGCTCTGGTCAGCAGTACCAAATGCAGGCATTGAAGATACACAGATAAAACATGGCAGGCCCCGTGCTTGACCTTACATTACAGTGCATTACGTGACATAACATGTAAGCACAGGTGTATAATAAGGGCGAGCTGGATGAGAAGAGAAGGGAGAGATCAGACAAAAAACAGTAGGAACATTTGGCATGGGAGGAGAGGCCACTCTCAGCTGGAGGGATCAGGGACCTCTGTGTGCTTCGTAGAAGTGTCAGTCTGGTACAGCTCTGTTATGAGACTCTCAACAAACCAGGGAGGAGGGACACTTAGGGGGCTGCAGTTATTGTCTTCAGATATTTGACAGCTTACTATTTGAAAGAGGGGACAAACTTAAAAGAGCTTTAGTAGCAGCTTGTGATTCTTACACGATGATCATTTCACAGTCTGACTCTACAGGACTTCACCACTTACCCCTACCCCATGTCTTTCTAACAGAATACCAGTTAAGCCAAACCAGCTGATGTAGCTCCCCTATTGGACAGTCTGTGTACCATTCTTTACCTGTAGTCTCCACCCTCTTCCAAGAGGAGGGCAGGGTGTTTCATCTTTTTGCTAGGCCAAGCTTGATTACTGCTTTGAATCTGAGTTCGGTTGCCTTTTAGTGTTGTTGGCATCATCCTAGCATTAGAGTCATTAGTATGGATTGTTCTCCTGGTTCTGCTTTCTTGTTCAGACAGAGAGTAGACTAATTCTGCTTGGCTCTGGAAGGCAGAACCAGGACCACTGGGTGAGAGTTAGAGGGAAGCAGACTGTAGCCTAGTGTAGGGGAGAACTTGCTAACAATTAGAACTCTCTAGAAATGGAATGGGCTTCGTCTGGAGGTGATGAGTTGCATGGCACTGGAGATCTTTCAGCAGAAGCTGGTGACTCCTTGTTGGAGGTGTTACAGATGGGTTTTATATTTTGGTAGGGATTAGACTAAATGACCTCCGGCCCTCCATCTAGCTTTGCAGTTCTGGATATGGCACGTGTGGCTTATGCTGTGTCTCTCTATAGGTTCGAGAGGTGCGGGCCCAACTGAAGGACATCATGGTGCAGCAGCGAATGAGCTTAGCTTCCTGTGGCACAGACTGGGACATCATAAGAAAGTGTGTCTGTGCTGCCTATTTCCATCAGGCAGCCAAGCTAAAGGTAAGCTCGGAGCAGGGTACAGGATAGCAGTAGGGTCCCCCTGTGTTACAGGATTCTTGTTTCTCTCCTTGTTTGATATAACGACAAGGAGGAGGTTTCTTCTCCCAGTTTGTCCCTTTCTCATGTGGCTCTATAACGTGGGTGTGTTTTTCAGGGGAGGGGATAACTGCATCGGTATAGGGAGGTTTCCTAAGGCATCTGCCTGATGAATGTCTTCCGTAGGGAATTGGGGAGTATGTGAATATCCGGACGGGGATGCCTTGCCATTTGCATCCTACCAGCTCTCTCTTCGGAATGGGGTATACTCCAGACTACATTGTATATCATGAATTGGTCATGACTACTAAGGTGAGCCTGCTCTGTCGTGATCCCAGCTGTCTGGGCTGAACATGAAATCTTTTCATTGTCTTTTCTTGATACATAATTTTAGCTTAGGAGAATTGTGGCTCCCGTTTAATAGGAAAGCTTGCTGAATTTGCATGGCAATTGGGAATTTTGGGAGAAGGTGTTAGGAGATGCTTTGCACACAGTTGTTAGTAACTATTGTCCTAGGGGAAGCAGATCTTTACCTAATTTCTCTTTTAAGGAACGTAGAATCTTCTTGTGCCTTGACTTTTTCTTTTTTTGTCATCTTGGGTGAAGACAGTGGTTCTCAAAGGGAAGAAATTAGTCTAAGTTATGGGGGAGTGTAGAAATATAATGATGTCTGGTATTTTTGCCCTCCTGCTGTGGGCCCCCGGAATGCTTCTTAGAATTGATGATGCTTCCTCTGAGAGGAAATAGCTGAACCCTAGGCTGACTAAGGGTCACTTGGGTCCTGGCTTGAGCTGCTTCTGCCTCAGCACTCACCTTGACTTCCGTGTTTCTCCTTAGGAATACATGCAGTGTGTGACTGCTGTGGATGGGGAGTGGCTAGCAGAGCTGGGCCCCATGTTTTATAGCATTAAACATGCAGGCAAGTCACGCCAGGTAAGTGTACCTTTTCTCATCAGGAGAAAGTCTATTCAAGAACCTGTGACTATTTCCTTTTGCTTAGCTGATTAAGTCCAAACTCAGCGACTTCCATAATCTCTTCCTCCTTTACTGTGTCTGATCTGCCTTTCTATTCCTTTCCATTATGAATCTTCACTCCAGGTAGGCTGCCTCCTCCCTGTCCTTCCATGTGTTTATTCCTAGCTTCATGCTTTTTTGCTTATGCTACTCTCCTTGCCTGGCATGTCTTCTCCTTTCCTCTCTCTAGTAGCCAAGTTGCTTGTCCATCCTTCAGGAGCCAGATCAAGTCATTTCTCTCCAGGGACCTTTTTCTGACTACATAAGCCTACCTCGATCTGTCCTTTCTCTGAATTTCTCCAAGCCTTTAGGCTGTATCCGAATTGAACACTTGGTAGTTTGTTTCTGTTTCTTGTGTATATCTCATCTCCCCAGCATAAGGAGCATATCTGAGTCGATGATTAAGTCTTCTTTTATGTCCTCCATAGGGGAGGATATAAATAGCACCTGGTGTGATGGCGGGCATCCAGGAAACACCTTTGTTGCCTTGAATAGAACACATGGCAGTCTCTGAGTCAGGGCTGAATCCTTCAGCTCTGATTTGGGGGAAATAAGTAGACAACAGCCTCAGAGGGGTTGAGGGGAGAAGAGAGACAGAGAAAGAAAAGCATCATTAGTGGAAGGAATAGTGCCCCTGCTTCTAAGAATTGACTTGGCCTTGGCCTCTGTAGTAAAGTGGGTCATGGTGGCAAGTTGGCCAGGCTCTCCTAAGAGATGTCTCATTGGATGATCTCCATTCGGATCAGTCCCTGTCTTCTTCTTTAGGAGAATCGCCGCCGGGCCAAAGAGGAAGCATCTGCTATGGAAGAGGAGATGGCATTGGCTGAAGAGCAGTTGCGAGCGCGGCGGCAGGAGCAGGAGAAGCGTAACCCCCTGGGCAGTGTGAGGTGAGCAGGGCCTAGAGAGAGAGGCAGAAGTGGGGTTCACACCTGGCCGGGCTCAAGGGAGAAGGCAGGCCCCTGAGTGACTGCTTTGTGGGAGCTCATGGTTGGTAATTCTCCTTTTCCTGTTCTCTTGTTGTGCACTTTATTGGAAGTCCCTATAGAACATGGATATGGACCCAGGTGACTGCCTGGTTTCTTCTTTGTAGGGAATAGGATGAATTTCCCAAATGCTATAGAGGGGAGTCTGGGTCTGTGGTCGTGTAGGAGAGGGGAGAAGTTCTTATTAAACATGGAGGTGGGGAAGTGTTTCGTTACAATAAAGAGCACAACTTCCTAGCACTGGCCCTGCGTCTTTGGTACTTGGGAAGGTTTTTGTATAAAAGGCCCGCAGACGTTGTGTCGTCTTCACTGTGTTTGTCCAGGCACATTTAAGACGTGTATTGTCTGCCCCAGAGCGACGTGCAGTCATCCAGATTTGCCAAATCTGCCAGTCTGGACTTAGATGAAAAGTGCCATCAAATCATAATAATAGTAGTGAAAGGTGGTAATAAGCACATATCCGTTTCCCTCAGTTTAGGAATCATAAACCAAGGTTTTCCAATGTGAAGTCAGAAAATCAGCCAAGAAGAAATTGGGCTTCTAGAAATGACTTGGGCTTGGTTTACAAACAGGCTTTGTCCCATCAGACAGAACTGGAAAGACTAGAATGCTCCATTTCTATTTTTGTCCCTTTTGAGAAATTCCCCGGGAGTGATTGTTTTTCATTGGAGCAGTATTTTTATTTTATAAGCTAAAGAATTTCTCTGAAAGGAAGGGGACGACTGAATCACAGTGAATTCAAGTGGCAGGCATATTGGAGGTCAAATATGCAAAGTGTAAATGATATACTGATTATTCCAAATTTTATAAAAGGAACAGGGAATTTATGAAGAGACTGCTATGTGTCAGGCACTGTGCCGTGTACTTTCTAATTAGTGTCTCATTTGATTTTTATAACACCCCTGGGAAGTAGTTGCTCTTGTTATCCTTGTTTTACCCTTGAGGAAACTGAGGCAGGCAGAGGTGAAGTGATTGACCAAGGGTCACACGTCTAGTGTCCAAGGCTGGATTTGAACTCAGGTCTTCTGACTCTAGGTCCAGCACTCTCTAGCTTTGCTTAGTTGCCTCTGCCTCTAAATTTTATTACCTTTAGCTACTAGTTTTTGGTTCTAAAGGAATTTTCAGAGTAATGCACATATTCTTCTGGTCCTTGAGGAGTTTATGATTTAGGAAGTTTTTCTAACAGGTGAACAGGTTTGGCATTTGTGAGTTTACCTCGCAGAGGCTTATTTCCAAATGCTAGAAAGAACAATCATGGTCCCTTCTGTGCTTTGGAAGAGGCTTCCCGCCATCCAAAGGGCAAGAGAGTGTTTTAAAGAGTGTCTCCTGACATGAAGCAGCTTCTGTTACTGTTTCGTTCTCCCCATTTCTAGGTAGTTGCTTGCACTCAGCATATCCTGTTTCTAATAATGATTTGTACTCTTGGATTCGTGGTGACTGCAGTAGTGAGGGAGCTGGAGGTGGTGCCCTCCAAGGATCATTGAAAGGCACTGAGGATGGTTAGCCCAGAGCAGGGGAGAAGGGTAAGACAGGGTCTGAGAGCTTACTTCGAGGATGTGAAGGACTGCCATATTTCTAGAAGATGCGTTAAGCTTGGTGCTGGGCAGAAGTCACAGGAAGGCAGCAACCTTAGTGAGCTATCCCAGAGGTAGTGATCTCCCTCTGCCTTGAAGTTTTCAAGAGGAGGTGAGATGACTGCTTACCTGCTCTTTCATAGGGAGTTCTTGTTCAAAGTGTAGGCTGCAGTATAGGCTGCCGCCTTTGAGGTTTTGGAAAAGGGGAACAATGTTAGGGAAAGCTTTCAGAAGGGTGGCTACTTATCTGTAATGTGAGGTCCCTCAATCAGACAGGGAACTTGGAAATTGCTTAATTTTCAAGGAGGTGGCGGGTTTCCCACATTCCTAATTATTTCTTTTGTTATAGAGAGGCAGAGACTTCTAACTTTATTCTGACACACCTTCTCTTTGGCCCTCAGTTTCCTCTTCTGTAAAATGAGCAGGTTGGGCTAGACAACCTCTGAGATGCCATATAGCTGTCAATCTCCATCCGTATTCCTAACCAAAAAAAGTCCCAAAGAGTAATGGGGAAACACATCATGGACATTTTATTCCTTAGAGTGTCCCAAAGTACAGGGTAGAAAGAGTACAATGATGTAAAGCTTCTCTGGGTTTCTTGGGCTGGAGTGAATGTCATCAGTTTACTGGCAGACTCTGCCTTCTGTCTCTTAGGTCTGTGAAGATCTACACGCCTGGGCGGAAGGAGCAAGGGGAGCCTGCTAGCCCTCGCCGGACCCCAGCCCGCTTTGGACTCTGAGCCAGTGCTGGATCCGTGGAAGGCCCATAGTACCCAGGAACCAGTGCTGAGCTTCCTCGCAGGCCTGTTGGTGGCTGTGAATGAAACTTGTATTGACTGGTGTTTCTTGCTGAGATCCAAGATCAGAAAGCATGGTTGTCTTTTGGTGGCTTAATGACACTTTTTCATCGACCTCTTTCCTCTGGCATGTTGGCAGGGTGACTCCTTCAGGGCTGAGGAACCCTGGGTTTTCTCGGGTTTCCTTTTTGTACTGCCAGAGTGACCAGGAGGGGCCAGAACCCATCTTGTCTGAGAAGGGGCGAGCGCTGCGATGCTTGGTGTATAAATGTATCTTTGCTTTGTCTTTGTCTTGTTTTTTAATCTTTGTGTAAAGCAGCAAAATGGATCTGGAGGGAATTGTAACTTGTTTACAACCCAGGAATTTGGAAATAATTTTATTGTTTCTAAAACTTTACTGTGTTTCTGGCTGTTCCTTTGTTTTATGCTGCCCTACAGCATCGCTTTAGAGTCAGGTCGGGTTGCTCTATTTTTTTTCTTTTTTATTTCTCCACAAAACCCTTGGTAGTCTTGGCTTCCTTTCTTTTCTCCCAGAAACCTTCTTCTACTGAGTGTGCTGGGTAGCTCTCCACACTGGAAGGACCCAGGAGCTGGATTTGAGTTGGCATAGCTAAGGTTAGCCAGCTTTGCTTTAGGAATAGTTGGCCATGTCAAAGTATTGACGACTGTGCAGTCATTAATGGGGTGTGAGCAAGTCCTTAATGAGCAAGAAGAAATGTCCATCAGAAGACTGGCTGCTCTGGCGGCTCCATTACCCCCAGTTATTGGCCATTTCTGCTTCCAGGCAGTTTGACCCTGTTGGCTAAGTTCTGCTTTATTGATTTCCTGGAGAAGAGGGAAGTCCTTAGATAGGCTTCCCCTGCCCCCCAATTAAAGAGTCTCTTAGACTTGCTGAGATGTTACCTTTTGTGTGCAGTCATTTCAGCTGCTCGACTTCATCCCTCCTAGTAGATGTCCCTAAGACAGTTTTTGTCTGGTGTTTTGCTTAATGAATTCCCAAATTGAGCTAAAACAGTGAGGTGAAGTCTCTGGAGATTCTATTTCAGAAACTTGGAGTTCTTTTTGTTGAAGCTGTGAGCCCTATTTTGTGATTAGGGTTGGAGGTGTGACTAGCATGGAGCATCACCTGGGAACGTTCATGAGATATTCAGAGCAAATTCTGAAGTGGAATTTGGCTGTCCAACCTGATTTACCAAATTTCCTAAATTGGCCTTTTTGGTGAGACGGCTGGAAGGACTCAAACACTTTTGTTCTTAGGTGGGAATGATAATCAGGTATTTAGACCTCTGGTTATGTATGGAGTCAGCATAGTGTGGACCTGAGACCACTGGACTGGTAATCGTGAAGCTGGAGTTCTAGCCTGGCCTTTGCTGCTCCTATAACCCTAGATCACTTAACTTTCCTAGATTGTCTTATCTGTAAAATGTGGTGGACTAAATGATCTCAAAAGTCTGTTACAGCTGTGACATCCAGTGACAGCTATTTATTGGTGTGACTCACTTATGCACCTCTTTTTAGATGTGAAAACTTAAGTTGAATCCTTTGGTCTTAGTATGGAACTCATTCAACTGTTTCAATCGTGTCTGACTCTCCGTGACCCCATTTGGGGTTTTCTTGGCAAAGACACAAGAGTGGTTTGCCATTTCCTTCTCTAGCTCATTTTACAGATGAGGAAACTGAGGCAAACAAGGTTAAATGACTTGTCCAGGGTCATACAGCTAGGCCAGATTTGTGCTTAGGAAGATGAATCTTTGTGATTCAGTGCCACCTAGCTGCCCTGAAAATGAGATGTCTTTTTGTACTTTAGGATTCTGCTGGGCAGGTCATCATTCCCCTCATGAGGCTGTTGATGTATTCAAAATTTTCTTGAATGTGCCTGCCCAATGTTGAGTTTGTGGACATGAGGAACGCTTTTAGTTTAAAAAAAAATAATAAAAGCCAGCCATTGTGTTTGATGTGTAAGTAGGAAAGACTACTTTGCAAGCCCCATAGGTTATTCACAGGTTCTGCTCGTGTAAGTAGCTTCCTTCTTTTCCTACCCTTGCTGTTGACTAGAGAAGGCACAAAAATCACTTAATTTTTTTACAAAGTAACTGGGATTTAAAGGCATTTTTCTTTCATGGTTGGAGGAAAGGACTTCTGAGTAGTGAGAAGGGCTGAGATCCTGAGTCAGGTGGAAGATCTGAACTCATATTCTGGGGATTGAGAAGAGCAAATTCCTAGTGAAAGACCCCATCACCCCAAAACCTTTCTCTTTTCTGATTTCTCCCTACAAACCAAACTCAAGCAAATGCCTCATTTGGGCTTAGGTTTTTGTCTGTGACCCCCATTGGCCAGTTTCTCTCAATCATATCCTTTAAAAAAAAATTTAAATTTGTTAGAGTTTGTTTTGACCCAAGACTTCCCAATAAACTTCTACAAGGTAGGGTTTTTTGGCTGTTAGAAAGGAGGGATGTATGCTTTAACTTTAATCAATTGCATCAGTCAATACTATTATTTAGTATCGAAGTTTTCAATCATGTTATTTTATAGCCTTAGTTTGTGTAATTTTAGACAATCTCACCACTTCACCTCTGTTCTCTAATACTTTATTTTTGCTACTTGTGGATTTGTAGGCAGGCAACATTTCTGATGGTCTCTTCTTGAAACTCCACTTGTCTGTTTGGGGAAGGTAGCTTATTTGTACACTTGACATTTCCGTGTGTCCCTCTTGTAGCCAAAGTCTCCCAGTACTGGCTGTGCTCTCAGAGCTGGAGCATTGTCTTCAGATTTGTGTGCATCTCTTACAGTTCATAAAGGGCTCTGTTCTTTTGCAGTTTAACTCACTGCTGGTTTAAAAAGGTAAGAGAATTCCTGAAGACAGAATAACTGAAGGGGCTAAATATTACAACTGTTTCCAGCATACAAGCATCCAGGAGCATTTTGTATTTGCAGAGTCCATTACAAGGGGTTGAAAATGGGACCATCCAAATCTTTTTTGTTGAACTGTATTTTCATTATATTGATTATATAAGTGAACCATCAGGTGGGAGTAGGATATATCATTCTTTAAAATAGGTATTTTCTGAATGAGATGTGTCTCGTATACCCGAGCACCTTCTATGATTTATCATTTGGCCCACCTTAAGCTTTATTGATTAGCTTATAGCAAATTCACTGCAGTGAATAATTCAGTTCCTTCCCATGTAACAGTTACCATAAAGAATGTATCAATGTGTGGGGTTGATACTGTGGGCCAAGAAGAAGGGAGAAGAAATAAGTCCTTTTTTTTTGGTTATTGAGTAGTAATTACATGCCCCACTTAGCTCCCTTTCCCATCTCTCCACTTTCCTCCCACCCTCCACCTCCCCCCCTGCCCTGCCTCCTCCAGAAAGATTCCCAAATTGAACACAAAGAGTTAAGAATTGAGAAGTGAGAGCAAGTGTGTATATAACTTCTCTCTTACTTTGTTCAGGGAAAACATGTTTTTTCTACTTGGTGATTCACTATGGAAAGCATGGCATTAACTATTTCTCCCTAGGTCCTGCAGATTAAGAATGTGATTTCTAGCACTCTAGTCAATGTAATGCAGTTTCACTTCAATAAAATAATTTGGATGTCCTGTGGATTTCATTAAAATGGGATTTTACTTGTATAGGAGAAAAATATGGTTAAAAGGAGGAAAGGATTATGGAGACTGAGGAGAAGGTAGCCAACGTGTATTTCTAACTCTTAACTTGGAAAATCTGCATTAGGCTCACTATTATCCCTTATATTTTTCACCCTGTCTTGGACTTTTTTTCCCTTTCCCTTTCCCTTTCCCTTTCCCTTTCCCTTTCCCTTTCCCTTTCCCTTTCCTTTCCCTTTCCCTTTCCCTTTCCCTTTCCCTTTCCCTTTCCCTTTCCCTTTCCCTTTCCCTTTCCCTTTCCCTTTCCCTTTCAAGGTTTAAAGATTCTTATGTCTTTAGATCTTAAAAAACTCATTTTTCTTTCCTCATGAATGATTTCCTGTTAAATTAAAAAAATAAGACATCCAGAGGTTTGCTCTGGTTGTTATACATGAGTGGTGAAACACATGTCAATATAAATGAAAGCAACTTATCATAATTACTCTGCTCAGGATCAGAGAGGGCAGGGCTGGGCGCATGACTGTCACGAGCCTTGAAATGGGCAGAAGGGTCTGGAGTCCCAGTGAGACCTCTTCTGTCTGAAAAACATTTATTACAAATCTCAGTCTGATAGATACTAATATGGTTTGGAGGCTTGCTCCTTTGTGACTGGACAAAACCAAAAAGCGGTGGGAGTTGATTAAAGACAAATTATGAAGGTGTAAACTTATTGATTTTCTACGCACTGTGGCTTGAGATGATATTCAATGCAAGGAATTGTAATATTATAGTGAGGAACCTAGGAGGAAGCAGAAAATGACAATTTTGACTCAAGGGGAAAGAAAAATAACATGTTTTGAGGTAACTGGAAAGCCCAAGAGGCCAAATTTCAAGAATGGCTTCTTCCCTCTCAGTTTACCCTGTGGTAGGGAAGAATGGTGGAGATTTTAAAGGTGGCAGAAAAATACACTTGTAGAGTCATGGTGTTTTCTTCAGGAAAGATTAAAAAAAGTGATAATGGAAATCTGATCTTGTACCCTGTGCAATAGGGTCAAAGCTAGGGTTCTCTGGGTTTAAGGACCTCTTCAGCATTTATTTTTCTAAATATGAGCCTAACGGAAAATATAGCACCTGATAAAGTTACATGTGAGCTACTAAGGTGTGTATGTGTGTGCATGCGCATGTGTGTTAGTGTTAGTGTTTTTAGGTGGCTAAGAGCATTACTAGTTCTGTAGTGTGGGGCATCCTTTATTTCTTACCCCTCTCCCTTTCCCCCAGTGGCTAGCCGCCCTTCTCTAGTGGTCAGACCACCTCTTGGTGAACAGCACTGTGCATAGGCATCGATCTCAAGTCAAGTAATGTGACTGCCATCTTCCTTTAGGGAAGCACCTGCAGTTTCCTTCTATTATTTGAGTCTCCCTTTGGCCAAGGTGTAGGGGATACTCCTTACCATCAGATGCTCATTCTGTTGGCGCCTGTCATCTATTTCTTTCCTCAGCTTCTTGTTTTCATGTTGCAAATGGACCATCACGTTGTGGAGATGGCTGTGGGAAAGGAAGAGGGTGTACCAACAGTGAGAGATCAGTGTGGAACACAAAAGCGTCTGGGAGGGATGGAGCGATACCATTCATGGGAGTTTGAAAACGAGAGATCACTGAGTGTCCCTTGATAAAGAAGGAACAAGTCTAGAGAGGGAAAGGATCTGTGTGAGATCACACATCTGGGAGCAGCAGACCCAGGTTACATCAGTCCTGTGAATACTCTCTGATCTAGGGCCCAACACTGCTTCCTTCCCTGAAACGAGGAGGGGAACCAAATGAATCCCTAATGCCTCCTTTGGGCTTCTCATTAGGTGTGAATGATGAAAAGAGTTGCCCAAAGTCTTTGTGGATCCCCCTTGCCTGGCTCAGGGCCATGAGGAAGGAAAGGGTACATACCAGAGAGACTCAGCCTTCCTAGAGTAGGGTGACTTACTCCTTTTCACCAGCCAGTTGATAAATGCATTTGACTTGTTCTCGGATCTTGGATCCTAATTTCTCAGTGTTATCTCTGTAATTAAATTCACAAGAGAAAGTAATAGCTAGTCCAATTCCCCCCCCCCCCATCCCATCTCCCTTCACTTAGACTGAAGCACCATGGGTATATTCTTTTGAGGTTTAGATTGATAGTTTTGTGGCTGGGAAGGCTGAGTTCTTGGCACTGTATGGGGTGGGGGGGCAGAGACAGGCCCCAACCTCATTAGTAACCACGAGGCAGGAAAGAGGCTCTTTAACCCTTGAAAACCTTGAAAATCCAGGAGTTTTCATGACAGAATTGATGAAATTTTGATGAAATAAAAGAAAAGCATTCCTAGGTAGGTCACAAAAAAGCTGCCTTCCGGCTCAATTCTATACCAGTTTGATGCTCCAGAACAGGAGCTCCAACCTCTTCTGTCTAATCCTACTCAAACCCAGTATGGGCTGGACCTGAGGGGCAGGGATTAGACAGTGTTTTCATGGATACACGGCTCCATGTGGAATGCCTGGAAAGTGAGGCTCAGCTGAAGGACCATCTTGCTTGACATCTTTCCTCCTTACTTTTGTTCCTTCACCCACTGATGTACATCAGATGCAACCATTTCATTTTCCTGGTGAAATTTCCAGGTGTCTTTCTGAGCACTCTCCAGGGTGTTCCGAAGGGCTTCCACCTGGGACAAGTGGAAAGGCAGGAAGTGGGAAAGAGGTAGGGGTATGGCCTATCTGCCTCCCAACTCTGAGGTAAGGTCAGGTCTCCCCCAAGGAGAAGACCAACTTTGTAACCTGTTCCCTTGGTCAGAGGGCAAGAGCCTTGCTGAGGTTTGTTTCTACTAAACTCTTCAGCTCTACCAGGAGCAGTTACTCTTGGGAGGAAGACGGACAAAAAAAGCTGCTGGCTCTTAACACATCCAGAAAGAAATTCTTCAGCACATTCCTCCCTAACCCCTTCTTGGATCCTAGTTTCTAAGCACCCTCACCCTCACCCCAAAGTGGGGTTTGGGAGTTGCCCAAGTTGAGTGCCTGACCCTTAGTGTATGAAATGAGCTTTAAATCCCAACCCTCATCCTGTGTCTGTGGGTCCCAGGGAAGGAACCACACCTAGGTGAAGTCAGAAGTGAGGTTAGAATGAGAACTAAGAAAACCTGCATTCGAAGAGAGGCTCATGTACCTCACAGCTAGTTAATGTATATCTGTGCTTTAAGATGGAGATTTCATCCTGTAGAAAGTCTTTCTATCAAGAAAAATCAGATGACCGAGTGTTGCTGTGCATGTCCCAAACCTCACTCAATTCATGGTGCAGAGACTTCTTACTGCACCTCCTGTGGCTTATTCTTAGGCCCCAGGCTAGTGGGGGGCTAGAAGCCATGGCACAAGGAGGCTGGTTCCTGTTACCTTTTTCTCTTCTTCCCGCAGGTTCTCCTTGAGGGAGGCCATTTCTACCTTGAAGACCACAAGCTGCTCATCTTTGGCTGCCAGGAACTGGAGGTCATTCTCATGTGTCTTTTGCCAGAAGGCCAACTGATAATTCATATCTTCTATCTGCTGAACGAAGGCATCAACCTGCCCGAGGAAACAGAGCCCATTAGGCCAGGGTGTGAGACATGCCCTGCCTGAGAGTATTCCCGGCACAGTCGCGTGGGGGGCTCCTCATACCCTGGGAAGCAAGTAAGGTCCAGTTGTTCAGAAGAAAATACCCTTTCAAAATGTCTGACTGTGGGTGGCAGAGGGCAGTGGTCACCTGAGGTTTTCAGGCCCTCGAGGGGCTCCCCAAACCAGCCCACATGAGCAGGTAGGTGGAGAGACCAAGGGAGGGAAGGGAGCAAAAGGGAAGGGGTGGGGGAAGCTCATGGCTTGAGGTGCCAGGTCTGAGCAACAGAAGCATCGGCAGCTCAAGCTGGGCCTGGCCAGGGTCGTCCCACAGGACAGAAGCAGCACTGGATCATTCCTACCCCACGAGGTGGGCCAGGCAGGACCGTTCTTGTCTCATGAGGCAGCCCAGCACCCTCACCTCTTTCTCACTCTGCTGGTGAAAGTCCTGGAGCTTCCTCAGCTCCCCGTTGAGCTTTTTCATGCGATGCTTATAAGCGCATGTCTCCTCCTCCAGCTGGGACTTCTTTTGCTGGGTCTTTTGTAACTCTTGGCGAAGCGTGGCTGCCTCCAGCTTGGCCTGACTGAGCTTTGGGGCAGAGGCCAATGGGCTGTGGTGAGCCCAGCTGCACTGGCCAACCCCCCTCCTTGGTTAAGAATGAAGGACATGGAGAAAGCTTCCCCAAGAGAACATGGACAGCATCTCATGGGAGGCTTGCTTCCTTTTGGAAGGTTCTCCTTTTCTCTAGTGATAAGACCTCTATTTATCTAGTGCTTTTCTAGTTGGTTTAGGAAAGAGGAAGGGAGAGGGTTAACAAAATGTTTGTTTTTGAAAAAATTGGTAGTTTTTTCAGTTGACAATATTTTGTTTTCTCTCCCAGCTTCTCCCCACCCCCACTAAAAACAAGCAAACAACAAAACAAGATTTTAAAAAAAAACAAACTTTTGTAATAAATATGATAGTTAAGGGAAATAAATTCTCACATTGGCCCAGTCCCAAAAGGTGGGTCTCGAGTTTTTGCACCAACAAACCAGTGTAGCTGAGATTAGAAGGGAAACTGGGGGAGGGTTATCTTTGCAGATCAATACACAACAATGGAAATGAATTGCTGAGAATATTAAAAACCTACAGTTCCCCCCCTCCCTAGCCCTCTCTTCTTCTAATCTTATGACTTTATTGGTTAGCCAGGCACCCTTAACACAACCCATCTTTATCCTTTTCCCCTTTTCCCCTTTTCCTTCGAGTCCATCCACACTTGGCCCTTGGTCCTCCCAGGGCAAGGTTAAGAGCAGCCAGGTGCTGGCTCCTTCTTCCTGCCTTGAGGGTGGTAGTGCCTAGGAGGGGATTACAAGGAAATCCCATCCCCTATCCTTTGAGGTGCCAAATGCTTTGGCTTCCAGGCTTTGCTGAATACTTTGGTCAAAGCCAGGTGCATGGTGATCCCCAACCCAGCACTTCCATCAGTCCCCGTCCCCTGAATCTGGCCCGACTTCCTCAAGCTCTACCTTATTTCTGTACAAGGGGATATGAGGTTATTTCCTAACCTTCTCCAGAGCCTCCTTCAGTTTGTCTTGGTTTGACGACGTTCTAGCTGACTCCAGGCAGGAGTGAGTATTTCTGAGGTTGTTCTTTTGCTCCTGTTTTTCAGCCTCTTGGAGATCCTTTTGTACATGGGTCAGAGCTTCTTTCTGGCACACCACCTTGGGGAAGGGAATGCCATCATCCTCCTTCCAACTCTCACCACTAAGTACTTTTGGAGAACTTAGGTTAAATATTCACATGAAGCCTATTGTGGCTTCTGTTTCTAGGCTTTGTTGATGGCCAGTTTTCTTTTGGGGTAATGTTCCCCATTTCAGGAGTAGGGTGAGACTTTGGGGCCTGGTATATGATATGCTCAAAGAAGTGTTTTGTAAATACTCTAGGTTAAGTGTGAAGGTATAACCCTGTGTACTTAACACTGATGAGTTATATTCCACATTACTCCCTAAAATTATTGCTTTCTGGGAGGATTTTTCTTAGTGTTAAGAGAGACCTAAATGTATTCCCTAAAGCCAGGCTTAATATTAAAACTTTACACCCAGGCCTTAGATGGTGTAGAGAAATGTGTGCTGCATTTGGAGTTGGAAGATCTGATTTCAGAGCCTGGCTTTGCCACTTATTAGCCTCTGGGTCTCAGGGGCTGCTCCTATAGAATGGGAATAATATTACTTGCACTGACATCATAGGGTTGTTGTGAAGATCCAGTGAGATGATATTTTTACAGTACTTTATAAATGTCCTCCACTGTCATTATGTTAAAAGTTTGGTTGGCTAAGCCTTTATCCACCTTTATATGAGCAGGAAGGAAACCTGATCATGGCTGTCCTTGACTTTCTCTCTTTAGCATGTCTATGCTTGTGCATGCATGCACGCGTGTGTGCACACACGCGCGCACACACACACACACACACACACACACACACAGAGTATCTGTTTTCTTTTGACGCCATATTTCCTTCCACCCTTTACGATGGCCAACAGTTTGGATTTATAGCAGCTACTCTTGTGGAAGCTTAAGCTGTTTGACCTTAGGAATTGGGTTGAGAAACTCAAGACTGGATGTTGTCTAACTTCCTAATACCAGTGGCTCTAGGGTGGGACTATTCCTAAAATGAAATTCTTTGGTCTTCTGTCAAGGAAAGTGTTTACTTTCTGGAGAAGCTAAGGAATAGATATTCGGGGGAAAATGAAGGAATCCCTAAAAATCTGGGATTCATGCTAAGTGCTTGAGAAGTGACAAGACTGAGAAATGCCAATGTGAAGGCGAAATACTAAATGATACCATGATGAGGACAGAGACACTGGAAACCAAAGTAGAAGTCTTTGAGAAATCTGTTAAGAGGTGTTCTAAGGTGACAAGTGAAGCCAGGATTCATTTTCCTTCTGTGGTGAAGGAGTCAGAGCTTCTCTGTGAGTTACCTGGCAAGCTGGTGAACAATTCCCCAGCATTCATCTCTTTGCAATACTCACCTCATTTTCCTTCACCTTGGTTGCCTCCTTAGCAGTCTCGAGCTTGTTTGTGGCTGACTCCCGTTGGTTCGTACAGTGTTTCAGTGCACCCCGGAGGATCTCATTCTCCAACTCTAGCTTACATACTTTCTCCTTCTCCTACTCCCTCATTGATCAAATGAGATAATACATGTAAAGTACATTGCAACTCTTAAAGCATTATATATAAATGTGCCCTGTTACTGGTGTTGTTATTTAAGAGCAAAGTGCATGCTTTCTACCATTCTCTACAATTCCACCCTTCCTCTTGTGATACCTTGACCCTTCTCTGTCTTTGTTGACTGTCTTTTAATCCTTCTAAAAAATTCCTCTCTTGCGAAGAAAACTGGGGCAAGTTTCATTGGAAAAGAAATGGTCTTGGTTTTCCTTTTCCTCACGTTTTGGAAATTAAGGTAGGTAACCATCTGCTTCTACTCTTACCCATTTCCCCTTTGGTTTCCATGTTTAAAAACAACCAGCAACTAATCAGCCATTGCTAGATGTAAATCAAATAGAAGTAGGAAAGGTCATGGTTGGGGGCTGGTTTGGGAAATCCCATTAAATCAGTTGATCAATCAATATTAAAACCCTCCCTATCTTTGAGTCATTAACAGGGATGTAAAAGTGAAACCTTGAAGTGACAAGTGGCTAGATAGGGGTGAATTTGACCAGGGAGCACAGAATTGGGCTTGGTCATAGGATCTGAGGTGTTAGTTATTTACTGGGTAGTTGTACGTCTGTGACAAAGGATGGGTGGCCTTGATTACAGAATGATTGCTTAGAGCTGTTCCTCGTCCCCACCATTGTGGTGCTCTTGGACCTGCTCACCTTTTCTGCCTGCTGTTGGATATTCTTCTCAGAACAACTACATTTTCTTGTAAATGAGTCTTGGTTTAATGGCCTCTTAACTTTCAGACACTGGTTGTCCTCCTCGGGCTCATAGCATCTATTCTTCTCCTGCTTGTCATTGAAAAACAAAGCCCCAGACATTAGGAACTATTTGCCACCTTAAATGCTCACCCCCAGCACCCTGGGGTATAGTGCCACATTTCATTCTGTGATATCTTGGCCTTTTCTTATTAATCACTTTGACCTCTTCTAAAAACTCTTTGCAAAGAAAATTTATTTGGTGAATTTGGTTGAAAAACTGTCTTGTTTTTTTTCCCACTCTAGTTTCTCTCTCACCTAGTAGGAACAAGGGTTGATGGCCTCCTGTCTTCCTCTATCACCCATTTATCCTTTGGTTTTTAGCTCTGAACAGCCAATCAACCAACTGACTCGTTAGCCAACCTTAAATAGGAGGTGGGAAAAGATGGTGCCAATATCCAGGTGGCGTATAGCTCCTATTAAATCTATGTTTTTAAAAGTGATCCTTACATCGGAAAGAATGACATATGCCTCCGTGAGTATGACATGAAAATGAATCCTGGTTTGGAAGGAGGATAGGTAGTGTTGGCTGCTGACCAGCAAGCCTAGGAGTGGGCGTAGTTGTAGTTATTACTTATTTACTGGGGAGTGATAACTGTGTGACAAAGGATGGATGGCTACATTACAGATTGACTGTCTAGAGCTGTCCCCCTTTATCACCATTCTAGTTCTCTTGCGTCTTCTCACCTTTTCTGCCTGCTCTTGGATCTGCTTCTCAGCAGCTCTGAGCTTTCTCGTAGCTGAGTCCAGTTGTGATGAATAACATTGCATCTTATCCCAGAGACACTGGTTCTCATCCTCCAGCTCATTCAATCTGGCTTTCTCCTACTCATCATTGAAGAACAAAGCCCCAAGACATCAGAGATTACCTGCCACCTAAAATGCTCATGCCTGTCACCCTGAGCCACTCTCCCACAGTTCATCCTGGGACAGCATGGTCTGTTCTCATTAATCACTTTGATGTGGTGCCAAGGTCCGGGGGTTTTTTTTTCCTCCCATTTAAAAAAAATATTTTAAAAAGTGCTCTCTCCAAGGAGAAAGAAGTGACCTTTGCCTCAGTTTGGATGTTGACCAGGAAGTGGAGGAGTGAGCTTGGTCATAGGATTTTAATCCTTAGTTACTTACTGGGGAATGATACCTTTGTGAGAAGGGAGGGGCGACTAGATTTCAGAATGATTGTTTAGAGCTGTTTGCCTTCACCTCCATTATGGTGCTCTTAGATCTGCTTCTCAGCACTATTGATCTTCAGTGTAGCTGAGTTCAGTTGCAATGTACAATATTGCATCTTTTCCTGGAGTATCTGGTTCTCATTCTTGAGCTCATTGTATCTGTCCTTCTGCTACAGCTCATAGAAAAATAACTTTCCAGACGTCTAGAATGACCTTCCACCTAAAATGCTCACACCTATTCCCCTGAGCCACCACCCCAAACTTCATCCAGTGAGGTCTTAGTCTGTTCTCATTAGTTTCTTTGACTTCTACTAAAGCTTGGACTTAAAATTCGAATGAATTAGGTTGGAAAGCTGTCTTGATTTTCTTTTTTCTCACTTCCTCACTCACATAGTAGGAACGAGGGCATATAACCAGCTCCCTGCCCACCACAGCCATTCGTTTCTATTTGGTTTCCTGTTCTAAAACAACCAACTAATCAATCAACCAACCAGTTAGCCAAAATGGAAGTTGGGCAACGGTGGTCCAAGATGGATGTGGTGTGGTGTTCCTATGAAGAATCCAAAGGTAATCTGGATTATTAGAAGTGCTCCCTAAATGGAGAAAGGCATGATCTTTGCTTCACTTGTGTGTGAAATCAAAGTGAAAACTGGCTTGGGTAGGAGGATATGTAGTGATAACTGTGTGACAAAGGATGGATGGCTACATTACAGATTGACTGTCTAGAGCTGTCCGCCTTTATCACCATTCTGGTTCTCTTGGGTCTGCTCACCTTTTCTGCCTGCTCTTGGATCTGCTTCTCAGCAGCTCTGAGCTTTCTTGTAGCTGAGTCCAGTTGTGATGAATAACATTGCATCTTATCCCGGAGACACTGGTTCTCATCCTCCAGCTCATTCAGTCTGGCTTTCTCCTACGCATCATCGAAGAACAAAGCTCAAGACATCAGGAATTACCTGCCACCTAAAATGCTCATGCCTGTCACCCTGAGCCACTCTCCCACAGTTCATCCTGGGACAGCATGGTCTGTTCTCATTAATCACTTTGATGTGGTGCCAAGGTCCGGGGGTTTTTTTTTCCTCCCATTTAAAAAAAATATTTTAAAAAGTGCTCTCTCCAAGGAGAAAGAAGTGACCTTTGCCTCAGTTTGGATGTTGACCAGGAAGTGGAGGAGTGAGCTTGGTCATAGGATTTTAGGCATAATAACTTACTAGGGAGTGATACCTCTGTGACAAAGGATGGGAAGATAGATTACAGAGTGATTGTCCAGAGCTCTCCTTTCCCTACCCTTTTGGTGCTATTGGCCATGCTCACCTTTCCTTCCTGCTCTTGCATCTTCTTTTCTGCATCGCTGCACTTTCTCGTAGCCGAGTCCAGTTGTGATAAATAACATTGCATCTTATCCCGGAGACACTGGTTCTCATTCTCAAGCTCATTCAATCTGTCATTCTTCTAATCCTCATTGAAAGATAAAGGCACAGACATCAGGAATTACCTGCTACCTAAAATGGTCAAAACTATTGCCCTGAGTCACATTCCCACATTTCATCTTGTGATATCTTGACCTGTTCTCATTAAACTCTTTAATGTCTTCTACAGACTCTTTCAAAGGAAACTGAACTTGGTTTGGTTGGAAAACTGACTGTCCTGACATATTTTTCCCTCACCCACGTATAGTATAAACAGCTTCCTGCCCTCTAATTGCACCCATTTCTCCTTTGGTTTTTAACCCTGAAACAACCCAGTTAGTGAATCTCAAAGAGGTGGTGGGAAAAAGAGGTGCAAAGGTCCAGGTGGTTTGGGGCTCCTATTAATTTCAAATTGTTAAAAACACTCCCTGCATGGAGAAAGAAGTGACTTTTGCGTCAGTGAGTGTGACACGAAAGTGTTTGCTAGGAGGATAGTTAGGGTGAGATGTGAACCAGCAAGCCAGGAGCTGGCTTGGTCATTGGTTTTTAGATATTAGTTGTTGACTGGGGAGTGGTATCTCTCTGACAGAGGATAGATGTCTGGATTCTAGAATGGCTGTCCAGAGCTGTTCCCTTTCCCCACCATTTTGGTGTTCTTGGGTCTGCTCACCTTTTCTGCCTGCTCTTGGATCTTTTCAACAACACTGATCTTTTTTGTAGCTGAGTCAAGTTGCAAAGAATAATATTGCATCTGATCCCTGAGATACTGGTTTTCATCTTCGAGCTTATGCAGTCTGTCCTTTTCCTACTCAGCATTCAAGAACAAAGACCAAGACGTCAGGAAGTACTTGCCACCTAAAATGCTCACGCCTGTCGCCCTGAGCGCTGTTCTATGCTGCATCCTGGGACCTCTTGACCTGTTCCCATCAATCTCTCTTATCTCTTCTGCAAACTCTTGTAAAGACAATTGGAGTGAGTTTGATTGGAAAACTGTCTTGACTTGCTTTTTTTCCTCACTTCCTCACTCACACAGTAGGAGTGAGGGTAGGTAGCTTCCTCCTCTCCACTTGTACTCCTTCCTCCTTTTGTTTCCAGCACTAAAACCTCAAATAGGAATTGGAAAAAGTTGGTGCCAAGGTCCAGGTGTTTTAGGCTCCTAAAAATCTTACGTTTTTAAAAGCGCTCGATTCATGGAGAAAGAAGTAACCTTTGCCTCAGCAAGTGTGACATGAAAGAGAAACCTGGCTTTGGAAGGAGGGTGGCCTCATGCCCTTCACCACCCACCAATTACTCCTTTGATTTTCAGTTCTAAAACAACCACTTAGCAAACATCAAAGAGGAGGTAGCAAAAGGTGGTGTGAAGGTCCAGGTGATTTGGGGCTCCTAATTAATCTATATTTTAAAAAGCACTCCCTACATGGAGAAAGAAGTGACCTTTGCCTCAGGGAGTGTGACATGAAAGTGAAACCTGGCTTTGGGAGTAGAATAGGTACAGCTGGAGACTGACCAGCAAGCCTAGGAGTGAGCTTGGTCATGGGATTGTAGACATTAGTTACTTACAGGAGAGTGATATTTCTGTGAGAAATGATGGGTGGCTAGATTTCAGAATGATTGTCCAGGCTATCCCCCTTCCTAGCATGGTGGAGCTGTTGGGTCTGCTCACCTTTTCTGCCTGCTCTTGGATCTTCTGAGCACAAGCAAACTTGACTGTAGTGGAATCCAGTTGTAATGAATAATATTGCATCTTATCGCGGAGGCTCTGGTTCTCATCTTCGAGCTCCTTCAGTCTTTCCTTCTGCTACTCTTCATAGGAGAACAAAGCCTCAGATGTCAGGAATTACCTGCTACCTAAAATGCTCACACCTCTCCCCATGAGCCACAGGCTCATACTTCATCCTGAGACATCTTAGATCATTCAAATCAATTTCTTTGACCTCTCCTACAGACTCTTGCAAAGAGAATTGGAGTGAGTTTCTTTGGAAAATAGATTGTTCTGACTTCCTTTTTCCCTCACTTTCTAACTCACATTGTAGGAGCAAGGATAGGTAGACCGTTGCCCTTGTCTCCCGCCCATTTCTACTTTGTTTTCCAACTCTAAAACAATTGGCCAACCAACCAGTCAGCCAGCTCAAAGAGGGGGAGGGAAAAGGTGGATCGAGGTCCCGGTGTTAGTGGCCAGCTACTATTAAATATTGCCAAAAGCTCTCCCTACATGGAGAACAATTGACTCTTGCCTTAGTGACTGTGACATGAAAGTGAAACCTTGCTTTGGTAGAAGAATAAGTTGGGTCGGATGTTGACAAACAAGCCTAGGATTGACCTTGGCCATAAAATTTTAGGTGTTAGTAAACTAATTGGGGACTGATACCTCTGTGACAAAAATTAGGTGGCTAGATTATAGAATGACTGGTGCTGTTCCCGGTTTATACGAGTGTGGTGCTGTTGGGTCTCCTCACCTTTCCTACGAGCTTTTGCATCATCTTTTCAGTAGCACTGAGCTTCTTCTTGGGTGAGTCCTGTTGGATAAGATTTGATCTTATTCTGGAGAATATAGTTCTCATCTTTGGACTCATTCAGTTGGCCCTTTTCCTACTCATTGTAGAAGAGCGAAGCCCCAGACATCAGGAATTACTGCCACCTGTTAACCTGGGCCGCAGTCCTACATTTCATCCTCTGATATCTTGGCCTGTTCTCATCAATCTCTTTGACATCTTCTACAACTTTTGCATAGAAAATTGGAGTGATTTTGGTTAGGAGACTGTCTGACTTTTTTTTTTCTTACTCTCATAGTAGAAATGAGGGTAGATGTTCTCCTGCCTCTACTCCCATTCATTTCCTTTTGGTTTGCAGCTTTCAGCCCACCAATCCAGTCAGCTTACCTTAAAGCAGAGGTGAGAAAAGGTGGTGCCAAGGTCCAGGTGGTTTGGGGCTCCTAATTAATCTGTATTTTTAAAAGTGTTCATTATGTGGAGGAAGATGTGACCTTTGCTTCAATGAGTTTGAGATGAATGTGTAACTTGGCTTTGGTAGGAGGATATGGAGGGGTGAGTGCTGACCAGCAAGCCTGGGAGTGAGCTTGGTCATTGGATTTTAGTGGAGTGTGATACATTTGTGTCAAAGGACAGGTGCCTAGTTTACAGAATGATTGTCCAGAGCTGTCCCCTTTCTCTACCAGTGTGGTGCTCTTGGGTCTGCTCACCTTTTCAACCTGCTGTTGGATCTTCTCAGCAGCTCTGGGCTTCCTTTTAGATAACTCCTGTAGACACTGGTTCTCATCCTCATCCTCGGGTTCATTCAATCCATCCTCCTCCTACTTGTCATTGAAGAACAAAGCCCCAGACATCCGGAATTACATGCCACTTAAATACTCACCCCTATCGCCCCGAGCCACAGTCCCACATTTCATCCTCTGATGTCTTGGCTTGTTCTCATCAATCTCTTTGGCCTCTTCTATAACTTTTGCATAGAAAATTGGAGTGATTTTGCTTGGAAAACTATCTTGATGTTTTTTCTTACTGTCATGGTGAAAACAAGGGTAGTAGGCTACTACCTCTACTCCTAATCCTTTCTTTTTTTGGTTTCCAGCTTTCAAACAACCACACAAACAACCAGTTAGCCAACCTCAAAGAACAAATGAGAAAAGGTGGTGCCAAGGTTCGGGTGATTTGGGGCTCCTAATTAAGCTGTGTTTTAAGAAATCTCTGAATACAGGCAGGAAGAAGGGACCTTTGCCTCAGTTACTGTGACAGAAAAGTGAAACCTGGCTTGGGTAGGAGGACGAGAAGGCTTGGATGCTGAGCAACAAGCCTAGATGTGAGCATGACATGAAAGTGAAACCTGCCTTTGGTAGGATGATAGGAAGGACTAGATGTTGACCAGGATGCCTAGCATTGAGCTTCGTCATAGGGTTTTAGGCGTTGATTTCCTACTAGGCAGTGATACTTGTGTGAGAAAGGACATTTGACGAGATTAGAGGATGTGTGTCCAGAGCTGTCCATCTTCCTCACCATTGTGGTACTCTTGGCTCTGCTCACCTGTTCTGCCTGCTGTTGGGTGATGCTCTCAGCAGCACTGAGCTTGCTTGTATGTGAGTCCTGTTGCAATCCATAATATTGCACTTATCCTGGAAACTGGTTATCATCCTTGGATTCATTCAACCTGTCCTCCTAATTATCATATAAGAATAAAGCCCCAGACATCAGAAATTACCTGCCACCTAAAATACTCACACCTGTAGCCCTGAGTCACAGTTCTGCACTTCATCCTGTGATATCTTAGCCTGTTGTCATCAATCTCTTCACCTTTTAAACATTTTTAGTTTTATTTCAAACAAGAAGTTTATTTAAATAGCATGCTGTTTGACTTGAAGGGAAAACTATCTAGGATCAATTTCTTTTTTTTTTTTGGCTAGGCAATGGGGTTAAGTGACTTGCCCAGGGTCACACAGCTAGTAAGTGTTATACGTCTGAGGCTGGGGATCAGTTTATTTATAGTAATTTATTCCTACTGAGAGACAGAGACTGTCGTACATGTAACAGCTGCGTACAAAAAAAGTTATAAAATCACCCTTAGTTTTACAATGATAAAAGAAAGACATGGAAATTGTCCAATTGAACAAGGTATACAAGTTTTTTTTGGTGAGTTTTTTTGTTGTTAAATAGTGATATTAAATAGCAAAACAACTTACTGGAATAGAAAGATAAAAGTTAATGAACGTGCCACTAATGGGGAAAAGGGTTATTTTCACAGAACCAGTTTGTTTTTTCCCCTCCCCATCTCCATTTGATGTTGATTAAAGCATATCACCAGCCACTTAGTTAAAAAAATACACATTATGCCTGTGCACATATACCAGTTACAATAAAGGCATGGGGGAAGGGAATCAAAGAAGAGAGAAAACTATACTGAAGTAGTCAGGATGTGGATGAACCAAATCTTGGTTTTCTAATTGTGAATGTATTGTTTTCCTTGGGAGCACAGTTCTGGAGTAGAATTGCAGGTTCTCTTTTTAGTGAACGCCTCCTGTCTGCTGCTAGTATACATCAATTGTATCTTCATCCTCCATTTCCAGCTGTGTAGGTGTGTCTGTTTCATTGATTGGTTGCCCATCAAATTGGAATCTGATCTGCATCATTGACAAACCCTGTCATTCATGATAGGTTTTCCTTAGTTTACTAGGTGGTGTGTGCCTCTTAATCTTAAATTGTACCACTGAACCATTTTGCCCTACCACCTTCAAATTAACGTGGTCATTGTTTTCAGTCTTGACTCCTTCCTTCGGCTTTTTCTTGGCCGTGGTAAGTCTGGGAGTCTCCTCAGCTGCTGCTTCACAAAAGAGGCACCAGAGTGGTCCATTCCAAGGGAATGGGGGAGAAGCAGCAGAGGCAGGAGCAGAAGTAGGAGGAAGATGATGGTGGTGATGGTGAGGAAGAGAAGAAGGAGGAGGAGGAGGCCAAGGAAGAGGAGGAGGAGGAGAAGGACGAGGAGGAGGAGGAACAGTTCTCTTCACCTTTTCTACAATCTCTTGCAAAGGAAATTGGCGTGAGTTTGGTTCGAAAAATGACTCTCTCGACTTTCCTTTTCTTCACCTCCTCACTCACATAATAGGAACCAGGCTATGTAGCCTCCTGCCTTTCTTTCTTACTCATTCCTCCTTTATGGTTTTGTTCTAAATCAATCAACCAACCAGCCAGTTGGCCAAACATAAATAGGAGATGGATAAAGGTAGTACCAAGGTCCAGGTGATTTGGGGCTCCTAGTAAATAAATACCTTTTTTTTAAAAAAAAAAACTAAAAAATGCTTGCTACATGGAGAAAGAAGTGACCTTTGCCTCAGTGAGTGTGACATGAAAGTGAAATCTGGCTTTGGTGAATGGATAGGGATGGTTGGATGTTAACCTGAAAGCCTAGGATTATCTTTATTATAGGATTTTAGGCATTATTTAACGTCTGTGACAAAGGATGGGTGGCTAGATTACAGAATGACTCTCCAGAGCTGTCCCCCTTCCCCAGCACGGCTCACTTTTTCTTCCTGTTGTTAGATCTTATCAGCATTGTGCTTTCTTGTAAATGAGTCCCATTGTGATGGATAATATTGTATCTTATCCTGGCTTTGCTGGTGCTCATCCCTTGGCTCATATAATCTGTCCTCCTTACTCATTATTGAAGAACGAAGCCTCAGACATCAGAAATTACCTGTGACCTAAAAATGCTCATACCTATCCTTAGTCACAGTCTCACATTCCATTCCCTAGTATCTTGGCCTGTTCTTATCAATTTCTTTAACCTCTTCTACAAACTTTTGCAAAGAACACTGGAGTGAGTTTGGTGGGAAAACTGACTGACTTTCTCTTTTCTTATTTCCTTATTCACAGTGAGTAGGTATTCTCCTGCCCTACAGTCCCTTTTTCCTTTTGTTTCCAGCTGGAAAACATGCAACCAATCAACCAGTTGGCCAACCTCAAAGAGGATATGGAAGAAACTCATTCCAATCTCTAGATGGTTAGGGACTTCTATTAAATCAATATTTTTTAAAAGGGCTCCCCACTTGGAGAAAGAAGCAACATATGCCTCAGTGAGTGTGATAAGAAAGTGAAACCTGCCTTTGGTAGGAGGATAGGGATGGTTGTATATTGACCTAAAAGCCATGGATTTATCTTTGTCATTGGATTTTAGGCCGTAGTTACTAACTAGGGATCGATACCTGTGTAACAAAGGATGGGTGGCTAGTTTAGAGAATGACTGTCCAGAGCTGTTCCTCTTCCCCACCATTGTGGTGCTCTTGGGTGTCCTCACCTTTTTTCCCTGTTGAATCTTCTTCTCAGCAGGACTGACTTTTCTTGTAAGTGATTCCTATTGCAGTGGATAATATTTTACCTGATCTTGGAATCTCTGTTTCTCCTCCTCAGGCTCATTCGATCTGTCTTCCTGCTTGTCATTGAAAAACAAAGCTCCAAACAGTAGGAATTACCTTTCACCTAAAATTGTATCACCTGAAGTCATACCTACACTCTATCCTGTGATATCTTGGCCTGTTCTCATCAATTTATTAGACTTCTACAAACTTTTACAAAGATCCTTGAAGTGGTTAGGTTATAAAACTGACTGTTTGGATTTACTTTTTTCTCACATAGGAATGTGGAGAGATAGTCTTTTGCCCTCCCATCTATTTTTTTTTTAATTTCCAGGTTTAAAAATCCAGCCAACTAACCAGTTATCCAACCTCAAAGAGTAGGTAGGAAAAGGTGGTTCCAAGGTACAGCTTTTTATGCTCACCTATTAAGCCTATATTTTAAAAAAACACTTCCTTCATGGAGGAAGAAGTGACCTTTGCCTTAGTGAGTGTGACATGAAACTGAAACATGGCTCTGTCATGAGGATAGGAAGGGCTGGATGTTCCACCAGGATGCCCAGGATAGACCTTTGTCATAGGATTTTAGGCATCAGTTACTTACTGGGTTGGTATACCTGTGTGACAGAGATGGGTGGCTGGAACAGAGACAGCCTATCCAGAGCTGTCCCCCTTCTCCACCATTGTGGTGATCTTGGGTCTGCTCACCTTTTCTGCCTGCTCTTGGATCTTTTCAACAACACTTTGTGTAACTGATCCTAGTTGGAATGAATTCTGTTGTAGCTGATCCTGGAGAGTGATCCTGCTTCTCAGCCTCTATCTTAGCAAGCCTTTCTTTCTCCTATTTCTCATGGAGCAATGAAGCCTAGAGCTCGAGAGAGTGACTCCTCAGCTACCACCCAGACCCACACTTGTTGCTCTGTCTTGTCCATTCTTCCACACTTCCTCCTGTGAGATCTTATTCCTTTTTTCCTCATCCTCCTCTCTTTGACATCTTCTAGAAACTCATCTCTTGAAAAGAAAACTGGAGCCAGTATGGTTGGAAATTTTACTATTCTTGGCCTTTCTTTTCATCTCTTCCTCACTCACACACTGGGAAGGTAGGCATCCTCCTGCTTTCCACTCCTACCCATTTCCTCTTTGGATTCCATGCTGTTAAACAACTAACCAGTCAATCAGTCCACCCCTTCAACCTGAAGTAGGAGATGGGGAAAGGCAGAGGCGGTGCCAGGATGTAGGTATTTGCAGGATTCACATTTATATCTGTCTCTGTCTGTATGCATATGTACATGAGGAGACAGAAGCCAAGCATCTTCTCTTTGGGGTATATATTCTGGAGAAAGGGGCTCTGGCTGGTAGCTGGGATATGAAAGTGAAACTAGAGTTTGGCATGAGGGTTTGCATGCTGACTGTCAGCTGAGGGCTGACAGTGCTCACAGGGTTTTTTTGTGTTACTCACTGGGCGGGTGGTGTCAGTGTATCAGAGGATGGGTAGGGAGTGCGGGGAACTGGGCCAAGTTGTCCCTTTTCCCCATTGCTGTGGTCTTTTGGGTCTGCTCACCTCTTCAGAGAGATGCAACATCACAACAGCCTCAAGCTTGTCCTGAGTTCCTCTCTGCTGTGAGGGATGTTTCTGCTGATCCCGAAGATTCTTGACCTGATGTTCAAGGACACTCAGTTTCTCCATCTCCTATTACCTCATTAGAGAACAAAGATCAGAGACTGAGATATCACAGGCTGTCTAAAATAATAACCCCTACAGCCCCATTCTAGTCCCACTCCCATCCTGGGGTACCTCGCTCACCCCTCTGCCACAAATGCTCTATTGTTCTTATTAGTTTTGATGTCTGCTTATCTGTTCTCTGGTGTATCTGCCCTGCCTGGGTCTGTTGCCTCCCTTCCCTGCATAATATTTCTCACCAGTTTCTTATCATCTTGGATTTCCTTCTTGAGCGCCTCAATTTTGTCCTTTAGCTCCTTCTCCTGGTTCTTCCACGTCAGCCTCAAGTCCTGGTGGTCCTCTCGCTCCCTCTCTAGCTGTTTCAGTTGTTTTCGCAGACTCTCATTAATATAACATTCCTCCTCAAGCTGAGAATAGAAAATCAGGACCAAAGGATCCGTATCTTTTCTGATGCCCATCTGGTATGGTCATTGCACTCATAAAGAAAGAAAGCATACACATAATTGTAACTTGAAAACTGTGAGAACAATTGAGGCCATCTCTGTGGTAAGTCAGCTTTCATGATGAAGGAGTTTCTACTAATATTCAGGAAAAAAAACTTCCTTCATTTCTTCAGTTTCTCCTAGCCATCATTGATCGCCTTGGCCTTGGGCATACTCATTTACTTTAGCTGTAGATTTTACCTCTCCCCATCTCCCAAAAATATTTTTTATATGAAATCTCATTGGGAAATGAATTTTTCATATTGTTCTTTTCTGAGCATCTTATCTTTGGGGGTAAATATTATGGAGAAAGAGGCTGCTCACCCCTTGTCAGCTTAGCAAAGAGTTAACACTGTTCTATAGCCAAAGACACGTAACTTTGACCAGCTAGCTTACATGTGCATACTCTTAGTTTCAAGATCAGTAGAGGAGATATATGAATGGCTCAGCACAATCTACCACTAGTTCTGGAAAAAAAAATTTCACAGTGAATTGGTAACATCATCTTTCCTATCTCAAGGTTCCTGTTTATATCTAGAGCAAAGGACAGTCAAAGGTTGATCTCCTGTCTGTCCATCAAACCTCGTCTATGAGTTCCTTCATCTTCTCCTGGCTTTTACACAGCTGTAGTTTCATATCATCCACTGATTTCTGAAGTTCTGTGATCTCCTTTTCTGCATCATGGTGTTTCCTATTGGATACTTCAAGTTCTGACGTCAGCATTTCAATATTCTTTCTAAAAGAATGTTACAAATCGAGGCAAAGTGATTGATGGGGGAATAGTGAAATAGATTGTTATCCATTAGATTGTAAACTCCTTGAAGTAGAGACTATCATTTGCCTTTCCAAATTTGTGTCTCCAGCACTTAGCAAAGTGCCTGGCACAAAGTAGGTGCTTGATAAATGACTGATGTTTGACTGACACGAGTGTAATTGAATAGTACCACTCCATAAGAAAGGATGACTATGAAAATTACCAAGAAGCATGGGAAGAATTATATAAACTGTTGCAGAGTCAGGAAAATACATGACTACAATCATGTAAATAGAAAGAACCAAAAATCTGGAATCGAATGCTGTACAATTATAATGATTAAGCTTCACCTTAAAAAAGTCAGTGGGAAGGGGGAAGTGCCCTTCTCTCCCTTCTTTGCAGAGATAGGATGACTGTGGGTGTGTAACGTTGCACATACTATTAGACTGCTTGGTTAATATATTGATTGGTTTTGCTGAGCTCTTTTTATGTCTTTCTTTTTTCTTTGTCATATGGGGTAACTCTTTGAGGAGAAGGGAAAGAAGAGGGACCTATCTGAATATGAAAGTAAAACCAAAAGCTGGAAATAAAAATGAAATGCAAGAATGAAAACAAAACAGAGGGGGGAAAAATACCATAGGTATTAGGTGACAAGTAGGAAGGTTGTAGCCCCATCCCAGTAGTTTGAATATCCTCAACAGAGCAGGCATTGAGTGCCTCAGCCCTTGTGGAGACTGAGGCCATATAGCAATAGGAGTGTCTACAGAGCTGAAACCTCATTCCACCAACAGTTGGATAGCTTTAGATTCCATTCTTTGTCCCAATTTTGGGACAATTTCCCCCAGTGGGAATGTTCCAGTCAGTAAGCCTGTGTAGGCAGCTGTCAATGTCTAAAGTGCTTCCTTTTCTCAATGCTATGTCAGGAGAGGTCGAGCCCCCTGTCCTTGGTAACTGTGCTAGTACCTTTCTGTTTCCAGTAGATCCACTAGTGTGGATTTATCTTTCTGATGTCCTTTGAGCTCACTGGAAAGCTTGTCGATAAGCTCTTTCTTTTCCATGTTCTCAGCTATCTTATCTTCCAGCTTCCGCTGGGTACAGTCTAGGCTATCCTTTAGCATAGATGTCTGTTTATCAACACATGACAGCTTCTGAGCTAGAGGAGAGAGTAAAAGAATCACTTTAGTCTCAGTGGGAGAAGAGAATCACAGAATAATAGGATTGCAGAATTGGAAGGGATCTCAGAGTACCATATAATCCAGCCCATATATGAGCAGGAATCCCGGATCATCTTGCCTCTGGGGCCATTTCACCTCTGCTTAAAGACATCTAATGAATGGGAACTCACTGCTTCCTAGTATAGCCCATTCCACAAGAGGGAAAGTAGAGACAGTTTATGTTGGAAGGAAATCCGCCTTTCTTGTGCTTTCTACCCATTCATCCTTCGTCTGTCCTCTGGGGCCAAGTGGGACAAGTCAATTCCACTCAATTCAATTCAATTCAAAAATCATTTATTAAACTGCCCTACTATGTGCAAGGCATTAGGGATACAAAAGACAAAAATAAAAGAGTTCCTGCTCTCAAGGAGCTCACAGTCTATACAGATAAGTATAGTACAAGGAAAGTAGAAGAGGGAAAAACTGAGGGGAACCAGGACAGGCTTCAGAGTTGAGTCTTGAAGGAAGACAAAGATTCTGAGATGTAGAGATAAGGTGGGAGTGCATTCCAGACAAGGAGATTGGCTTGTGGGAGTGCACAGAGGCTGGAGAGAGAGGATCAAATTTGGAGAATGGCAGTTTGGCTGAAATGTAGTGTTCATGAATTCAATTCAAGAAGGATTTACTAAGCACTTTGTATTTGTAAGTCACTGTGGTATAAAGGTAGAAATGAAACAGTTCCTGCCCTCAAGGAGCTTACATTCTGCTAGGGGATACAGACAAGTCAGCAGGTAAGTAAACATAACATAATTGAAGTCTAACTCTTTCTCCACATGACAGCTTTTCAAGTACTTGAAGACAATGATCATGTCCCCTTAAATCTTCTCTTCTTCAGGCTAAACATCCCCATTTCCTTCAACCAGTCTTCTCTTATGGCATGGTTTCCAATCTTTGTACCATCTTGGTCACCCTCCTAAAATGTGGGTCCCAGAGAGCTAAACACAATACTTCAGATGTGGTGAGAGGACCATCCCATCCCTTATTCTATACACTATGCCTAATGTAGCCTGAGATTGTCAAGTATGGATGGTGATTGCCCAGATCTGATTCACATTTGTTGAAAGGGTGCTAAGGGTGCTATAGAGCCCTCATATCTTCCCATTTCCTAGTGTATTCTCCCTGGGTTCCTTAGGGTTTCCTGTGCCTGTTCAGTTAGCAGGCAGACTATTTGTCCTTCTTCCTTCAGTAGCTTGGAAGCATCAACGCCCTTTGTTATTAACCCTGGGGTAGTTATGGGGCAGGAAGGAGAAGCTGTGTTGGAGAGGAGGGGAAGATGAACCCTGCCCTCACAGACTTAACACTATAGTTGGGCAGACAGACAATACCTACAGGACAAAGAGAAGCCAATTAAATTCTAACCTGGAGGTTTATTTAATAATTGCAACAGGAATTCAGAGTAGAGCCGGGAGAGTTAGACAAGTCTATGTTTTCCCTTCATGTACAGAAGATAAAGATGAATAGTACCCCAACAGACAAATGGTTAAAAAAAAGAATAGTTTTCAGAAGAGGAAATACACATTATAAATAATCATTTGAATTCCCCAGTAGACAAATAGTTAAAGGACATAAACAGTCCTCAAAAGATAAAATATAAACTATTAATAGCAACCTAAAAAAACATTTCAAATCAATAACATTCAGAGAAATGCAAATAAAAACTACCTAGACATCCATCAAACTAGCAGAGATGCCAAAAGTTAGGAAAACTTGGGAGAGGTTGTGGGAGGACAGTGATGCTAACTCACTGCTGGTGGAGTGGCCACACCATTCTTTTTTTTTTTTAATTTTTTTTTCCATACGCTTTTGAGTTGAAAATTTTTCTCCCCTTTTCTCTCCCCCCCCCCAAGACGGCGCACAATGGCCACACCATTCTGGAAATCAATTAGGAAGCATGTGAGAAGAATTATTTATTTATACCCTTTCACTCAGAGATCTTATTACTAGAACTATATCCTAAGTAGGTGATTGACAGGATTGAAGGAGAGACCCATATGTATAAAAACATCAATGGCAGCATTATTTGCAAAAACAAAAAGCTGGAAATCACCAGGTGCCAAATGATGGGTTCTTAGCTAAAGCAAATTATGGTATATGAGTGTAAAAGAATGTTTCCGTGCTGAAACACAGACAAATATGAAGAATTCAAAGAAAAATGGAAATGTTTCTATGAATTGATACTGAATAAAAAAAGCAGAAGCAACGGAACAGTGCAGACAGTGCCTGCAAGGATGTGAATAACCAATACAGAGAGGCAACAGAATCTGGGTCAAGTATAGCAGTCAGAGTTCGTACTGTACTACCCAAGTTTAAGGACACACTTCTCCTTTCTGTAATCATCCATTTTTTTTTTCAGAAATATGTTTTGTAAAGGGAAGTATCTGATGTATCAAGATTATAATTCATTAATGCATTTTTAAAAATATGGATAGGATTTGAGGGAGATGTGTGTGTTGAGGAGATAACGGTGGAGGAAGATGAAGTGGTAAATGAGAGTTACGTGTAAAAGGTAGTGATAAATCAGTCTAGAAGTGGAGTGTTTTTGTTGGGAAGTTGTGGGAAATGAGGCTGAATAGGTAGCATGAGAATGAATCATAGAAGATCCTGGAAACTGTACAGAGAGTGGTAGACTCTATGCCTGAGGCAACAGGGAACCAATCTTAGTTTGTTAAACATGCAGGCAGAGAAAGGAAACTGCAGGTAGAGAGGCCATCTACCAAGGCGAAAGGGTCACATGGCTAAAGCAGTGACAATGAGAATGGAGCTGGGTGTGGAGTCAGGAAGACTCACCTTCATGAGTTCAAATCCAATCTCAGATATTTACTAGCTGTGTGGTCCTAGGCAAGTCACTCAACCCTGTTTGCCTCAGTTTCCTCATCCGTAAAATGAGCTAGAGAAGGAAATGGCAAACCGCTTCATTGTCTTTGCCAAGAAAACCCCAAGATGGGGTCATGAAGAGTCGGACACAACTGGAATGACCAAACAACAACAATTAATTTGAAAGAGATGGTGGAAGAAGACATAGGACTTGGTAGCCAATAGGATAAAGTGTATGAGGTACAGGGAGGAGACTATTTCAAGAGATTGTTTCTAGCCTGGGAGACTGGTACCACTGTCAGAAATGAAAAAATTAGGGGGCAGCTAGGTGGCACAGCAGATAGAGCACCGGCCCTGAAGTCAGGAGGGCTTGAGTTCAAATCCAGCCTCAGAACGAACACTTGACACCCACTAGCTGTGTGACCCTGGGCAAGTCACTTAACTCCAATTGCCTTAAAAAAAATGAAATGAAAAATTGGAAAGGAGTGTTCATTTTTTTTATTTGAAGAGGAGAGTGGAGAATAAGTAGGTTCTAAACTGCATTGTGGTTTGAACAGTGGGTAAGAATGAAAAGTTGATCATCACTGGGGAGGTGGAAAGGGATGACATCCAGAGTAAACAGGAAGAGGATTAGTTTTAGAGTGGTGGATAAAAACCTGTCCTGTGGGACTGGAAAGAATGGTGTCAAGGCAGTGATAGGTTGAGGTGAAGTGGGGGGCACTTGAGGAACTCATGATGGATGGTCTTAATCTTCTCCATAAAATGAGGTCAGAGACAGTGAGAGATAAACAGAGGCAGGGGGAGGGTGGAATAAAGAATTTTTAAGGCAAGAGAAGATAGTGGAAGGAAACTTGGATGAATTGTTTAGCCTGTCTGAGCCTTAGTTTCCTCATCTGTAAAATAGGGATAATATTTGGGCTGCCTACTTCACATGCTGTAGTAAGGAAAGTGCCTTGTAAACATGAATGCTTTATAAAAAAAAATACGTGAGTTAGTGTTTTATTGAGAGACTTGCTCTTTGTCCTACAAGTCGTCCTGGTTCTGTAAGTCACTCACCCAGTAGTAGCTGTTCTTGGTGGGCCTCATTCAGGTTGTGCTGAAGCTGCTGGACCTTAGCGTCCAGGGCAGCATTCTGGGTCTCGCTTTTTTCCTTCTTCTCCTTCACCTTCTGGAGGGCATGCTCTACCTCTTCTACTCTGGCTTTTTGCTTCTCTATATCTGAGTCCTTTGCATCAAGAGCGTGTTGCGCCTGAATTATTTCCTGATTAGTTTGGATAGGGCTTCATCTTTCTTCTGAATGACCTGAGTAGATCAAAAAAGAAGCATGGTTGTTGGAGGTCTAGGGCTCTCCCCTTCACCTTCCATCTTGTAATCAATTCCAGATGATAGGGAGCTGTGTGTCCAAGCCCAGTGCTTCCCCTCTTTTCCCTTAGAGGATCATGTGTTTTGGCTCTTCTCTAAAACCCCCAATGACTATGTGGAAGGAAAACACAAACTAGCCAATTTAGCTCCTTCTAGGAGTTCTGATGAAGTTTGGTGATGGGAAAACATTAGCCACAGAAATATCTGCTGGTTTCTCAATTTCTCTATTCCAGGAGAGGTTTTCCAGGCTTCATCAGATTTTAGACTTCTTAGTGTTGAGAACATAGGTGTGAACAGAGTGTGGGCCAGGAGTGCTGGCACATGGAATTCTACCCCACCTCACCCTGCGTAAACACCTGTGATTGGGAGTACAGTGCCTTGCACATAATATGCACTTAAAGAAATGTCTGTTTAGTTAAATTTGTTCTTTTAAGACACATTTATATTGAGCAAAAATGTGGAATGTTTTCTCATTGTATAGTTTGTGTCTATAAAAGATGCTTGCAATTTAAAAGATCAATCAAAATCCCTAATGATGCTAACCACAGAAATATTTTCACCACTGAGATATCTTAAAAAAACTTAAAACATACATATATTTTAAACACTGAGATTTTTTTTTGTTTGTTTTTGCTAGGCAGTGGGGTTAAGTGACTTGCCCAGGGTCACACAGCTAGTGAGTGTTATGTGTCCGAGGCTGGATTTGAACTCAGGTCCTCCTGACTCCAGGGCTGGTGCTCTATCCACTGTACCACTTAGCTGCCCCTACACTAAGATGTCTTTAAAAAAAGAATGCTATGGTACAGGTATATCCCTAGCTAGTGTCCCTTTGTAGTGTTTACATGCTGCTTTTTAGGGTTGGAGAAAGAATCTCTTTCTTAAATAATAAGTATTATTGAGTGTTCTTCCTTCAATTTAACCAGTATTTATTAAAAGCCTGCTATGTACCCATCAATCAACAAGCAGGTATTAAGCACCCTACAGCGTGCCAGGCACCATCCTAAGACAATGAAGGAAGCTCCTCTGAAGGAGGTGACAGTCTAATGGGGGAGACCACAAATACAGAATAAATATTTAGATAATTAATGGAAATAAATACAAAGAAGACAAATATATGGTTGTTAGGGAGAGAAGGTACTAGCAGCTGGGATTATCAGCAGAGGCCTCAGTGAGTTGATGGGATCATGGGCTATCCTCTGATCTCTGAGCAGACTCTGATTATAGCCTGTAGGCCATCTGTGCAAATAGTGAGCATTTCCAGAAGTCCTCCGATCCCTGGTCCCCTTTCCTCTCTAGAGTCTTCTCTGGCTTTCTTCTTTCCTACTGAGTCTGAGTGCTTCTCTTCTTACCTTTTCGTTCTCCAAACAGAGGCTCTGGCATTCTTTCAGCTGGCCCTCCAGATTCCTAATGTGTCTCTTCAGGTCCTTCGCTTCTCCATCCTTCCACTCGGTTTGGGTGGCTGTCTCTTGTAGAAGGTTGTGCATATCTAACTCCAGCTTCATGAGGTCTACAACAGAACAGGACAGGATGGGACACAAGACACAATTGCTATAGTCCATCTAGCTGTCCTTTGCTGAGAAGATTTCAGCTCCCTCTTGGGCCCATTTGAATCCTTCCTCCCCCCCCCCCCACCGGCCCAGATTTACCCTTCATGATCTTCTTCTTCTGTTCTGATACTTTTTCTAGTTCCTTCTTCATGTCTTTCAGGAGGTACTGGTATTCTTCTACCCGGATGCATTGGTACTCACACTGCTCCTCAATATGTGCCAAGATCTAGACACACAGTATAATGGGAGGTCAATGGGTGGTTTTCCCAAGGTGAAGATACTCTTTCTGACATGGGGCTAGGAAAGGAAGGCAGTTGACTTCGGGTTTACAGAACACCTGCAAGAGAAAAATCTCACCTATCCCCAGGGGGTTGGGATATAACCAGGGGTGTGCTGGAACATATCTCATACTGGCTCATGAGATCTTGCTGTAAAATTTTCAATGTGAGCATATTTACACCTTGTGAATTGGTAAGCACTACAGATCAGAGCTTGAATTGTTTTGTTGATTGTCTGGACTGAGGAAAGTGATGAAAAATAATGTGGATTAATCTTCAAAGTGTGCTGTGCACGTACATTTTTTTTGGAGAACTAGTTGTTAAGCATTTACCAGCCTACCACTAATTATAAGAAGACGTTTTTCCTGTCTCTCTTAGCCTTAGCTTCAAAGAGCAGCCGACTAAACACCATTGTGGCATATGGAAAGGTAAAGAAAAAGGGTATTGATGCCCTAATGCTATCTTTTGTATACAAAGATTATCCCTCTAGTGAATGGGGTTGTGAGCTGTTTTCCCAATCCTGGGGATGAATTTGCATCCATACATCTCTCCTCTCTCTAAGTGCTGAGTTTCTGTGTACTTTAGGATGTGGGCAAAGGTATGTGTGTGTGGGGTGTGTGTTTGTATGTATGTATATGTATAGCTGTGTGTGGATCTATCTATCTATTTTTCTATCCAAATTCCAGTTCCTGACTACTAATCCTCAGTCTCGAGTAGGGTGGAAATTTTCCAATGAGGACGTCCCACCTGTTTGATATCCTCTGACTCATCTGGAGGGCAGAAAAGTTGTCTGTGGGACATTCTATAGGTAGCAAAATCCACTTCTAATTTTATCAGAGTCTCTTCATGATCCAATATCTGAAAATGGACACAACTCAGGTATAGAACATAATCAAGATACTAAATGGTATTGTGCAAAGGGTGTTGGGTTAGGAACCAGAAGACTGGGGGCCAAGTCTTTGCTCTGTCTCTGCTGGCTGGGTGACAGGTGGGCAAGTTCTTCAATTTTTCTTTGGTTTGGCTTGTAAACATGTAAAATGAAGGTAGTAATATCCACAATGTCTACCTCAAAGGGTTGTTTAGAGGATTAAGAGAGATAGTATGTGTAAAATGCTTTGTAAATTATTAAATGCTGTATAAATGTTAGCTATTATTAATTGAGGCCACATGATATAGTTGCATGTGGCCTGAAGGGCAATGGAAAGGTTTAGGGGTAGGTATGAGTAGCAGTGACACATACTGACTTCATGCATGCTAGAAGCGGTATAAGAGCTAGAAATTTATGATCAGAAAGGGAAGCAGGCCAGACATGCAGGAGTAGTGAGGGATAAGAGCATGAGAGAATGGACCAGGGCAAATGGAAACGTGCCGATATGATACAGTGTTTGAGGATCATCGGGTGAGATAGTCTTCCCTCAGTACCCTTAATTTCCCTCTTTCTTTTTTTCCTTGACAGCTTTGGTTTTTAAAATTTTTTTTTGTCTCTGTGAAAGTTGCTTTAGTAGAAACCTAGTCTCCCGGCCCATTTACTTTAAGATTGCTGCAAACGAGCTTATGGCGGAGCTCCTGAAGCGTATCTTCCTGTTCAGAGCCGTTTTGCAAAGCATCATGCAAACGCTTTTGGGTCTCCTTCAGCTCATAGATTAAGTATTCTGCCATTCTTTCTTTTGGCTGATCCCCTTTGCCATCTTCCTCCTAGTGTTTTTAGGAGAAAAGAAAATCATATGTTGGCTTTGTAAATATATTTAGGGGGAATTTCAGAATTGTTTGAAGGCAGAGAATCTAGACTTGTGTTGACATCCATACATCACTAAGCATTTATTAAGCACCTACTGTGTGCCAGGCACTGTGCAAAGTGCTGGGGATACAAAAAGAGGCAAAAGGCAATCCCTGCCCTCTAAGAGTTTACAGTCTAATGGGAAAGACAACACATAAATATATACAAAGCAAGCTGTATTCAGGATAAATAGGAAGGACTAGGGGTTCAAGAGAGGAGGACAGTGTAGAGCTGAATTAGTTTTACTAAGAGGTTCAGAAGGGGAGAAGAGGAGGGAGAGGCTAATACAGGGGAGATGGCCTGGGAGAGAATTGAGGGGCCAAAGGATTGGAAGTCAAAGTGTAGGCTAGGAGTAGGGTTTTGAATGGGAAGGCAGAGGGAGAGATGAAAAGCCAATATCTTCTGGTCAGACAAGGGGATTCCAGAATTCTTAAACACAGAAGTACATCTCTGTGTGATGTACCGAATGTACCTGATCTCCCATTTGATTGTGAACTTCTTGAGGGCAGAAACTGTCTTTTGCCTCTCTTTGTATCCCCAGGGCTTAGCACAGTGCTTGCCCCATAGCAGGTGCTTAATAGATGTTTATTGATTAATTGATGGATGGCAAGTTTAAGGGTATGACCATTATTATGTGTGGCTGAAGCTGGGAGGAGGTAAGTAGGCTGAGGAACTGAGTGGTTAGCATATTTGAGGCAGAATCAATATGTGTATTGAAGTCCTACAGTATGAGGGTAGGAAAGAAGAGAGGTTACTGAGTGATGGAGGAGGGGGGAGAATGTGGAAGTGGCAATGGGGAGCAAGGAGCATTCCAACTCCTCTTCCTTGACCAGTGAGCTGAGAATGAGTAGAGCTGCAGTCAATATTGGAAAAGGTGGCCAGGATGGCTGTGTCATCAGGGGCAAGGTTTCAGTAAGAGCTAGTGGATGGAAGGAGGAGGAGAGGAAAAGATTTAAGATGAAGGTAAGTTTGTTGCTTATGGAACAGGCATTCCAGAGGGCACAGTGGAAGGGCTGGATGGAGTTAGGTCAAAACTTTGGGGTGAAAGGGTTGATGGGGATGGGAATGAGGAATTGGGTGGTAGGGGGTGTGGAATGGGTTTTAGATGATAATCTATAGGAGTTCAGAGACACCAGGATGTAAAAGTTATGACCAGATACAAGAATATCCATCATTGAGTGAAGGGTGTCACCCTCCACTATCCAAAAACAGGAACAACAGGAGATGGGAGAAATAGATATTTTCTACATGTTGTGACCTAGAATCTTTTTCTGGATGATCTGAAATGCTCAATGAAGACTGATTTTCTGTATTTGTTAATAGCAGGTTATCAAGTCATATATATATATATATATATATATATCACTTTGGATTGCAGTGTATTCCTACTTTGCCTCATCCACCCCCACTGAACCTGACTTACCTTAGTATATTTTACTTAGGCTTATTTTAAAATTAATTTGCATTCACTGGGCAGTACAGAGAGGGGAAGCAGCCCAGCAGTACAGTGAAGGATACATTTTCTAAAGAGATAATTATTTAGTGGGTAATACATAGATAGACAATTAAGAATTAACTGTGCCATTATCCCTATTTTACCAAATGATTGATAAATCATCACCAATTCACTACCAATGAATTTCAAGCACAGAGAAGGTAAGAGGCTTTCCCAAAATGAAGGGATGTTGGTTGGGGAAGTGGGAACAAGATATAAGAACTTCAGTTCTGTCTCCTGGTCACTCTGTGTGATCTGTCCATCTCTTGCCGTCTGTTCCCTAACATGTTAAACTGCATTTGTGTTGAGTGGAGGTCCTCGCTTCTTTCTATGGGGACATGGGAGATTCAGGTACACGTTTTGGTTATTTTCTTTATTCCTTAATAGGTTAAGACAGCCCTTCCCATAGTAGGGATACTCAAAATAAGCATGTTACAGTCTCAAGGAGATTTTAACCACTTTGAGAGCACAGAATTACAGTTCAAAAGACCAAAATTTGAAAATTCAAGTAGAGGGCTTTTCTGACAAAAGGTTTGGTGGCTTTTTCCCCCTTGTAAGAACCACGGAGCTTGTCCAAAGCAACAACTTAGGAGGCCTGCTTTGGTTTCATTGCAGTGAATGGGCGTGGCCTTTGCCTTACCTGCATGGGGATGATTTTGATGTCTTGTTCTAAGGCCTTCATTTGGCACTCCAGCAATTCGAGGCTCTTCACGGCTGCCTGATACTTATCCTTGTAAAGAGTTAAACTGCTTTCCAGGGAGATGATCCTATTTTCAGCCAAGGCAAGTTGTTCCTGAGATATTTGGAGCTTCTCCTGAAGCCTTTTGTTATCTTCCTTATTCTTTTCCATCTCTTCCTCATAGATTGTAACCTGTTAGTACAACACCACCAAGAGTTACCCATCTCACAGATACATCTGATTGGGAAAGTGTCTCTGCGTGAAGAGTTACTTACATGTGCAAGTATTGAGTAAGTATTTAATGAATGAATGGACGGATGGACGGATGAATGAATGAATGAATGAATGGTACAAGACTCCATACAAGAATAATCGAAACCCAAAGATCACAGAGTATGACATGTTATTGACTAAATTGACTAAATTTAGACTGTTAATTGACTGAATTTCATGAGCCTGACCCAGAATCTTCAACTGAGCTTATCACCCTGCCATATGCATCCCCATTTCCCAGCACAGCACCTGAAACATGGTAGGTGCTTAATGAATCTTGTTGAATGATCGACCACAGGAAAGGTGTAATTAATATTATCAATTTGCATCGTCTCTCAGGTTGAAAAGCTGATGGACCTATCTTTCAGGACAACCATATTGTGACTTTGTGAGTTGGGCAGTTAAGCCAATCATACTTTTAGAAAGATAAAGCTTTAAAATTGGAATGTCACTGCAGAGGAAACCTAAGATTGTCCAAAAGTAAGTCCAGACTCAGAAACAAAAATCAGATCAGCTAAAAGTTCAAAATTGTTTAATTTGGCAGAAGAGGTTAGATTGTTGTGATGGTTTTGAATTAGGAAATGGGCAGTAAAGTGACTTCAAGCTTTACTCAAAGTGTAGGAAAACTTGCTTATTGACAGGGACAAACAATGTTTAGTGTCTATAAATTATCAGAAAATGAAATGGAAAGACATATAACTTTGTGGATTACATCAAAAGCCATAAAAAGGTTGCCAAGATTGTATTTCTTAAATGGGCCAATGAAAGGATCAACACCAGATTATAACTATGTATAAATAAGTAAGCCCCAGAGTGTGTTGGAAAACATCCACTATTGTCCATATTGAGGTAAACTCTTGATAACAAATCAACATATTCTGGCCTGAAAACTGGGTATTCTGTTATCTGATTAACCTTAAGCCACACTCCCTTCATGTAGCGTTTTCTAATCCCTTAGCTGTTTAGTGCGCCCCTCCCCAAATTAACTTGAATCTCTTTTGTATTTGTTCTCTCTCTCTCTCTCTCTCTCTCTCTCTCTCTCTCTCTCTCTCTCTCTCTCTCTCTCTCTCTCTCTCCCTCTCTCCCCCTCTATCTCCATATATCTATATGGATATATGGATATATATATATAATATGTATATATCTTTATATATATACATATCAATCTCTATATATATGAAAAGAGAATATATATGTGTATGTGTGTATATAAGTATGTGTATATGTGTGTGTGTGTGTGTGTGTGTGTGTGTGTGTATATATATATATATATGTGGAGAGAGAGAGAGAGAGGTATAAAGATATGTATATAGTCATACGTGTTCTGTCCCCCATTTTAAATCTTATGGTTCTATGATCCTGTAAGTGTTAAGTTGTGTGAGATAGATATATAAGCGCCATAGAAATTCAGAGTAAAGAGAGAGATAATGTAAACTGTAGCAATTTGGGAAGACTTCATGGATGGGTCTGTGGGTCCAAATAATCTTGAGAAGAACTCTTGATAGTCAAGTTAAATCTGACAGTCTAAGCCGATTGCATATGGCCATTCCTCATTTGAGATACATTTCAGGAATTACTGTGTTCAAGGTAGTCACTGTATAAAGAGGAGAGGAGAGGGGCATTTGAAATTCAGACAGCTTTGTGCTTTGGTGCTCAGAGGAATTCAGTTTGAGGAACTTGGCTGAATGCCTAGAAGTATCTGTTCGAATCTCTCTTTAGCCTTTTACTCATTTGTACAGGCCAGGGTCACTTTATCTGAGTTGGGATATCTTGTGGGAGGCATAGTTTCTCTCAATGAAATCAACCCTTTTGAACCATTCAAGTTTAAACCAGCCTTGCAAATAGTGTTCTAAAATCATTGGGCAGATAACACTTACCCTCTGGGGCTTATTTACCTCTTCTTACTGCTTACCTTTCTTATCCCTTTCTCTTATTATCACGGTCTCTGGTCATTGGTAATTATTTTTTCCTCCTTCTTCTGATAGCTACACACCTCAAAAATCCCTACATTTTAAGCATTAGCACCACTCCAGTGGTGGTCAGCCTGTCAACAAGCTTTTATTAAGTGCTTGCTATGTGCCAAGAATGATGCAAAGAACTGGATTTATGAAGGAAAAACCAAGTCCCTGCCCTCAAGGAGCTCACATTCTAGTGGAGGAGACAACATATAAATGCTATATGCTTGCAAGAAAAATACAGGGTGAATGAAATGTAGTCTCTGAGGTAAACTAGTAGCAGCAGGAGGGGCTGGGAAAGGCTCCCTGTAGAAGGGGAATTTGAACTGAGTCTTGACAAAAGCCAGGGAAGCTAACAGGGGATGCGTAGATGGGGAATTCCAGGCACAGAGGTACAGGAAAGGGCAGAGTGGAGAAGGTAACGGTTGTGGGCAGGAGAGAGCAGGAATGCAGCTGTTGTTGGATTGTAGTATGTGGAGGATTCTCTCTTACGAAGTATAAGAAGACTGGAAAGGTAGGAAGGGGCTTTAACTATCAAAGAGAAGAGTTTATATTTGATCCTGGATGTAAAAGGGAAACAGCCGGAGTTTACTGAGCAGTGGGGTGACCTGAATTTTAGGAAAATCATTTTGGCAGTTGAGTGGAAGACAGATTGGAGTGGGGAGAGAGTTGAAGCAAGGAGACCAAATAGAATATCATATCCCATTCCAAATAACTACAAAATGCACAAAATATCTGTGGATTAATCTACCAAAAAGCACACAAAAGATTTGTATAGATTCAACTACAGAGCGCTTCTTAAAGAAATAAAGAAAAGCTTAAATAGCTGGAGGAATATTTAGTGCTCATGGCTGGGGTGTCCCAATAGGGTAAAAATGATAATGCTACCAAAGTTAATTTACATTTTAAGGCTATACCAATCAGATTATCAAAGGGTTACTTTACAGAACTAAAAAGATTAATGAAATTCATTTGGAAAAAGAAAAGGTCTAGAATATCAAGGGAAATGATGAAAAGAGGTAGGGGCAGGAGAGGGTTGGCCTTTCTAGACATCAAATTACATTATAAAGCAGCAGTCATCAAAACTATTTAGTATTGGTTAAAAGATGTAGAGATAGATTAATAGAAAAGACTAGATAAGGGAGAATCAAAAACAATAGAACTCAGTAACCCAATGTTAGATAAAGTGGAAAATGTAAACTGTTTAGGAAAGAACTACCTATTTGATAAAATCTGCTAGGAAAACTGGAAAGAAGTCTGGCAGAAATTAGCCTTAATCCAACAACCTACACCATATTCTACAATACATCTTTTTCTTTCTTTCTTTTTTTTTTTGGTTAGACAATGGGGTTAAGTGACTTGCCTGGGGTCACACAGCTAGTAAGTATTATGTGTCTGAGGCCAGATTTGAACTCAGGTTCTCCTGAATCCAGGGCAGGTGCTCTATCCACTGCGCCACCTAGCTGCCCCTCTACAATACATCTTAACTGGATATGTGATGTTAATATTAGAGATTATACTATAAAAATTTTCCCACCAGATACCCTGCTTTTGTACTTCTCTGCAATCCCTAGCTGCCTTTCTTCCCTGGGAAATATCATTATGCTATAAGACTGAATCTGCTTGGTCCTTACCTCTCCTCAGTCCCCTCTGATTGGAACCTGTGACTGGAGGGAGGGCAGGGCTATGGGCCCTCAAAGAAGGGGCTCAGCACAGTTTTTCCTCCCATTTCCCACCAGCTTTTGGACATATCTGGATCTCTCCATCATGACCTCATGTGGGAGTACCTTCCTTCTCCCCTTACTTCTGCCACTGCTTTTCAGCTTCCTTTTGTCAATTGTCTTCCCCCATTAGATTGAAGGACTACCTTTGTTTTTATTTGTATTCCCAGCATTTAGCACAGTGCCTGGCACATAGTAGGTGCTTAATAAATGTTTATGAATTGAATTGATTGATGTGTAATTTGTTTGACCAATAGCTAAACTCAGTCCGCTCAGGAGATTTGAATCTGACTTTCCTGAAGAAAGGTGTATTTGGTGGCCCTTTAAGATCCAGCTCCAGTTTTTGTACCAGAAAGAGGTATCCATAAAAAACAAATGATCTAAATGGAACAGAAAGGAGATGCAGCATTGGTAAGATTGCTCAGTGGGCTTACCACTTGATTTTCAATGGGCCTGCCCTCGGTGAGAGAGACAGCACTTCCACGAATGGCGGTTGTAACCCATACCTCATCCTCCTTCATCTGGCAGTGCTGGTGAAGCATTTCTAGGTCACAGGTTTGCTTATCCAGGATGGACTGATATTGCAAGAGTGAGCAGTAAGAAGACTGTAATTCTTCTGTGCGAATCTCCAGTTCCTGCTGAAGAGCCAGCAACTTTTCGTTTAGCTGATGGAGTTGTATCTGACGGGTCTGGTTACAGCAGCCAAACTCTGCTTGCAGCTGCTGTTTACACTGAAATAATAATAATAATGATGATGATGATGGTGATGATGATGATGATGATAGCAAACAACAGCAGCAACAGGTAACCATGCCATCTCCTATTTGCACCATGTTTTATAGTTCATAAGTATTTCCTGCTATCTCTTATGGTCATATGGTACTTCAAGTTTGCAAATTACCATCACATGCATTATCTTATTTTGATAATTGGGAATAGAAAAATAGAAAAATTTTTTTTAAAGAAGTTGTCATTCAGTATTCATTCAACAAACATTTACTGAGCCCATTGTGTTCAGCCATGTGCTAGATGCAGGGGAAGTAGATTATATGACCCCTGTACTTTAGGAGCTCATTATCTAATTGGGAAGATGAACCACATATTCATGAACTAACCACACAAACGTGCAGATTTCTAGTGAGGAGTTTCTTTCCTACACAAAGATGTCACTAGACTCACACCGTCTTTAGACCACGTTCTTCGAATCATCTCTTCCCATAGAGGTGATGGAAGTCTATTGATCCATCTACACCTTTACTGCTCTTTTGAGGCCAATGCCTGTTCAACCTACAAAGCCCAGCTCAAATTCTACCTCCGTGGAACTTTCTCTGATTAACCCAGGAGTCCTGGCCTCTGACCTTCTATAGTGTTGATGGTTTGTGCTGCCTTAAGATTATTCATGTGTACTTCTGAGCTTTCTGCTAAATTGTTAAGTCCTTGTGAGGAGGGATCATATCTTATACTTTTTTGTACCTTCCAAAGCATCTAGCACAGAGTAGGTGTTCATTGTATGGGCGTATGTGTGTATGCACACATATGTATATATATGCATATATACATACATGAATGAATGAAAGCTAATGGATCTCCTTAGGGAGTGAAGTAAGAACCTTTGTGCCATGAGCACAGTGACCAAATATGCTAAGCTAAACAACTATGGTTTGGTGAATTTGGTGAATCCCATCTCTACTGCCTGTCTTTCGGTGTCTGAGATTCTTGGTATGCCAATATTTACATGTTATGTGTTAGGTGGTTAACCATGGGTAATGAGAGTTGCTTCTCTGGATCCTTCAGGGGGTGAATAATGAGCTCTAGGCTGAGAGAACAAGAACAGAGACAATGAAAGTCACAAAGAGGAGATATTTGCAAGGTATTTTAATCCGAAATAAGCTGGTGACTGACAATGCAAAGGGAAGACACATGGTGGACCCAGGTAGGTTATGGCATGTTATCATCAATGACTTGAGTATAAGAAGCTGCAGAAAAATATCATCCAGGTACCTATGATTAGGAAAGGAAGTAGGAATAAAGGAAGAGAGCCCGAGTGTTTCTCTGATACCCACAAAATGTTTAAAAGACCCAGAAGATTTATGGGAGGAAATGTACAAGAATTGCCTGAGATTGTGATCTGTACTGATGGATAAAGTGCCCACATCAATGAACTTCTAAGTCCAATGGAATATTCTCTCCAGTAGTCTTAAGGATCAGAAGTGACATAGACTTCTCAGGTGGCTGGTAAAAGGAATCTCAGCTTGGCTTAGACCCAGAAAGAGAGAAGCAAGTGGGCTTGCATGAGAAATACACTTCTTGGGCATCTGGGGCAAGTATACCTCAGACTGAACAAGACAGGGGAGGGGAAGAGAGAGAGAGAGAGAGAGAGAGAGAGACAGACAGACAGACAGACAGACTGAGCTGGAAGAAGAAAGTGAATATAGAAGATTCTATGAGTTAGGCAAAATGAAACACTGAAATTAAAGCTTACCTAACTCTCGGCTCAGATGAGCTACTGGATATAAAGAAATCAGTAGAAACTGTATTTGGGGTTGATGAATGCTGGACCAGATGTATCAACCCTGTATACCAACCTGCTTTGAGTTTGAGACCTTATATGATCTCATTGCTTTTGGCAAAGTAGTAATTACTCTATTCAAGAAGAATGTGTGAGTGTGAGTGTGTGGCAGTTCTGACAACTTACCTTTATCTGAGGAGGGGTACATTACTAGGCCTATACCCCAAAGAGAGAAAATAGGAAAAAGACCCATCTATACAAAAATATTTATAGTAGCTCTTTTCATAGTATCTCCAGACTAGAAACTAAAGGTGTCCATCAATTAGGGAACGGCTGAACAAATTATGGTAATACCAACCACAATTTCAGGAGACTGATAATAATGATGCATGCTATCTATCACTTCCAGAGAGGTGATGGACTCAAGCTACAGAATGAGACATATTTTTCATGGCCAATATGGACTTTGCTTTGTTTGACTCTGCATATTTGTCATAAGTTTTCTTTTTCTTTTTCTTTTACCAGTGGTGGGTGGGAGAAAAAAGAAATGCTTGTTAGTTAGGGGGAGAAAAACAGCTGGAGGAGAGGTGCAAGGATAAGGAAAGCAAAGGGCCATGGGATGGTTTTAAGGCTGCTGTGACTAGAAATAGTCCCACGTCTTCAAGTGGTAGCAAAGAAGGCAGAGAGTCTGCTGTGTTACCACACCAGCCACAGCCCTGGTAATAGAGTATGGACTTATGGATATTTAAATTCTGATAGATTGTAAAGCAAGAGAGAGGTCATCAAAAGTTGGGGTGAATTAAGAAAGGCTCCCTGGAAAAGGATCATGAAGTAAAGACGTCAATAATATCCTCTTGTTGCAAACATTACAAACAAACAAAACGCCTTTGCATATCTTATTCCTTTTAGATTCCCTTTCTTTCAGAGGTTGAGTCAGTGAGGACTCATCTTCACAATGATTTGACCTTGGATCATTAGGAAATAGGAAGCCCAGAGCTTACCCCAACAGTGTTAAACTGGATTGGATTTTGCTGACTGGGACATACTTTGCCCGATGTGAAACTAACATTGGGCACCATATCACCTTGTTAGTTACCTCTCCTTCCTTTGCCTTCCCTTCTCCTTACTCCATGGGCGTATTTTTCTCATCATCCAGAAAAATGATGGAAGGAACTTTTAAAATTTTATTTTATTTTTGAAAAAAGCCACCTCCTTCATAAACCCTAAACCTACATGTGTTCGTATCTTAAATGAGGTTTGGAAATTTCCTGAGAGCAGAAACAAGTGCTACAAATAGTGACAACCTTTAATATTTACCGGATGCAAAAAACTCACGATTTTCTTAGTACAGAGATAATATGGCAAGTCTCCAGTTTTGTCCTAGATTGGTATAACATGGCATCTTAGACAGCTATAAAGGTGCAAAGCACTCTCAAAACCAGCTAGCTGGGCAGAAGCAGTCCATTTCTTCCTAGTATCAGGGAGCAGAGGTATATTTTATACCATCTCACTTGTTATAAAGACATTCTAAGACTGTTTCTGTCTGCTGAAAAACTGTAGTGTTTGTCTCCAGAGTCACCACATGAAACATTTTCTCAGATAGTTTTATATGCTTTTGGCTAGAATAGAGCAGCCTGTAACAGAGTAATAAGGAGAAGACAAGAGAAGGGCATTTCACATTCAGACACCATTGACATTCAGGAGACTTGGAGGAATGCCTGGATGTATTTGAATCCTTTTAAATTTCCACTTATTTATTCTCATGTGTTCAAAAGGTTTTTATTTTCCTTAATTCAAAGTGAATAGAAAATGGGCTGCTAAAGAATTGTTTCTATTTAATTTGCATATGAGTCAAAGAAAAGTATAATTGAAGGCATCATTGCATTTCCTGTTACCCTTTTGTTGTTGAAACGTTTTCTTTCCATACAATGAGGATATGAATATTTTATAAACTTCTATTTTGACCTCCAAATGGGGATCTGGAGAAATCAAGCAAGTTGGACATAATTTAATAGCAACTTGATTAGTGCTTAGAATAAAAATCACAGAATCACAGAGCTAGGCCACATTTCTAGAGGTCATCTGATCCAGAACTGGTCTCAGGCAGGCTTTGCACCCAACTCTAAGCCATGACTTCCTACGGGAACTGGTTCCCATGCCTAGTCAACCATGTTGTCCACTGATACACTAACAGATTGGCTTTGTTGGTTCTGAATGGCTCTTCCTCCCTTTTTACCTAGGTGGTCTCTCATTTCATGGTGAAAGGAAATTAATTGATCTGGTGTGATTTGCTTTTTGAAGAGGCATGCTGGCTGTTACCCCAACAGTTTGTGCTTTTCGGGGTGATGTTAATTGATTCATGATTAGCTCTAGTATCTTCCCTGTTATCCAAGCTAACTGCTCCCGTAATTATCAGAAGTGTCCTTTCTGACCTTTTTAAAAAAAAAACCCGAAAATATCATTTGCACTTTTCTAGTCCTTAGGGACTTCCTCATCCTCTTCTTTTTTAAGTTCTCAGAAATCACAGCAATTCCACAAGAATACCTGCCAATTCCTTCAGTGCGCTTCTGTGCCTGTCATCAGGTCCTTCTGATTTGCCTACGTCTAACTTTTAAAAAGATTTTCCAGCCATGCTTCCTGCTGTTTCTTCACAGGGAGTAATCGTTCTGGTTATTTGATCACAGTTTTGTTTATTTGTTTGTTTAAGACAGAAGTAAAAAAAAATCCTACTGCCTTTTTGCAGACATGGTTATCAATTTTCCTTCCTTACGTAAGCGTGTGACATTTTCCTTATAGTTCTTGTTTGGCCTCCTAACACTAAATAATATTTATCTCTTACCTTTTGTGTTTCTTGCAAGGTGTATATTCTGTCGTTTACAGTGAAGCCTATCTTCATGTATGCATAACTGGCTTTTTTTTTTATAGAGCATCCCTGGATTACTTTTTGTTCTTCAGATTTTCTTCTTACTAACACTTTAAACTTCCACGAGTTTGATTTTTCTTAGTTTGCTGAATTTTCTTTTTCCATCCCCAAGCATTAAAAATATCAACTTGTCGTCACCTCTGCTAAGATCTAATTCTCTTTTTTCAGTCCACAATGAATTTCTGCTTTTATAAGAACCAAATCCAGAAGGGCATCTGCTCTGCCTAGTTTTTTCTTCTAAATTTCATGCTGATATCCTGTCCTAAGACATTCCAGTTAGTGGAGTGACAGTAGGTAGGCTACTACATCATTTCTTTTTCTAGTGGAAATCTGAGTGAAAAGAGAGTCTCCTATCATCATCAGGCCCAAAGATGTTCTAGGAAATTCCATGAAGAGAGCCTCTTGTACCTTTTCTTCCTGGTTAAGCATCTCCTTATTACACTATCTATCTCCTTTATAATTGATTAGATCACAGAATTACAGAAGTGGAAGGCACTTTCTAGGTCATCTAGGTCAACCCTCTCCTTGAAGTACATATAGCTTATGGACAAGGAAAGAAGATGAGTTGTCAGGTCAGCAAAACAAATAACAGATGTTCATGGAAAGCAAAATTCCAAACCATTTTACTTTAAAAATCCAGTTGACAGCCCAAAGTTTTCATCTCTATCTGCTGCTTCTTAATCTTTCAACTCAACTCAAAGGCTCTATTGATTTCTGAGTTTTGGAATGTGTATGAATAATATCTCTGATATATGAGGCTATATTGCTTCTCTTTCCCCCTTCCTGCCCTTTCTGAATGAGTTCTGTTCTTACCAACTTAGCATTTAGTCAACACCATTCCATTAGGGTTCAGTTTTCCATTGAAGACATCGTGAGCTTGAGGTAAAACCTTTAGTTTCTCCTGTATATTTCCCCTGAAATTTGCACTTATTTCTCAAGGCCTATATGTTGTAATGTCAGACAATTTTGTCTTCTACCCATTGCTTCTCAGCTAACCTCATCAGTTTTTTCCAAGTTTAGTTTCCACCAGAGAGAGCAGATCTGTAGAAAAACACTTGGTCATATGTGTTGGTGGCTTTCAGAATGGACGCCTGTCAGTGTTGGTCTGTGCTCCCCAAATAAATAGATGGGTTAAAAAAAGAAAGGTAGATGTGGCAGTTGGCATGATTGCATATCTGTAGAAGATGACAGGATGAATATGAGTCCATATCTAACTGTTTGTGCTTACATGGGGAAGCAATTTAAATTCTGCTGTAAGTGCTGGAAAGAGCCAGGGACGCTTTGACTGTGGTTTCTTGCTGTTGGACCATCTTCCTGGCAATTAGAAAAAGGGAAAGGCCGGGTGTACGGGCAGAGAGCTGCAGGGGCTCTTCATCACATGACTCTCCCTGTCTCAGAAGAGAATTGCTTGATAAGTAAAACTCGCTGCAGCAATATGAAAATCTCTCCCTATATCTGGCAGAGGAATCTAGATATAATTGTGGAGCCGAGGGTAATATTAATAGAAAAGGAAATTAAGTTCATATCCTTTCTCCAACCCTTTTAGGAAAACTGAAGGGTTTCTCCTATAACTGGTACTCCCTGGGAAAAGGGTGGAAATGCTCAGTAGGCTGAAGTAGAAATGTTTGTGTTAGCAGGATTTCCAGAGCATTGCAGACTAGCAATTTTTCATCTCTTCATTGAGGTGGCAAGTGCATGGCTTGTCTAACAGACACAATTAAAGAAGACCAGAAACTTTATGACAACTCTAATGGGCCCAGTTGTTGATAAGATGGCAAACCAGAAGGTAATTTTAAGACTCAACCATGCGTCCGTGTGATCAATATCCCTTCCAAGTTTACCAGCAACTCAAAGCCAAAATTATGAAGGCAAATAAGGAATTTGAGGAAAACTGAACCTTGGAGACACAGCCAATGCAGGAATTTGTCTTGATTATGCCTATTTGTCTTAAAGGCTTTGCTTTTCTTTGCTCATTTTTTCCCAGTAGGGATAGATGGGAGGGTGAGGGAGGCTAGGGACGGGGTAGCAAAAAAAAAGATGAAAAAGAAAAGAAAGAAAAGAAGGTTATTGGGATATATATATAGTTAAAAATAGTATAGTGAAGAGAAGGAAGCACAAACAGGACAGCTTTGAAAGCTGTGAGTTGAATTTATTGTATATATATTATATACGTAAAAAATCAAGCTGTACATAACAGAGATATATAGATTTATGTACAACCTTCTTTTAATGTGCTTCTTATATATACATGTCTACTTATCTATCCCTAACCATAACCCTAAATTCACATCCTAACCTTAACTCTAATCCTATGTGTGTATGTGTCTCTCATATATATGAGACACATACATATATGGTACGTGTGCGTTTGTGTGTGTGTGTGTGTATGCCAAGTTTTTTTGGTGTTTGTTTAGTTGTGTCTGACTCTTTGTGACACTCTTTTGGGGTTTTGTTGGCAAAGATACTGGAGTGGTTTGCCATTTCCTTCTCTGGCTCATTTTACAGATGAGGAAACTGAGGCAAACAGGGTTAAGTGACTTGTCCAGGGTCACACAGCCAGTAAGTGTTTGAGGCCAGGTTCGAACTCAGGTCTTCCTGACTCTAGGCCTGACGTTCTATCCACTGTACCACCTAGCTGTCAAAAAAATAAGCAAACTTTAAAAAATCCCAAAACTTGGAGAGGTGAAATACTGACCTCAACACTCCCCAGAAGAATTTGCTTGGTACCTGGTTCCTCTAACTGTGCTGGTATAAATTTGAAGACTGTCTGATGGTCTTTTAAAAAGTTGGCCCCAGAGTCTCCAAAGAGATAGGGATTCTCAGCCTGCAATAAAATTGCCTACACTGACTGATGCACTGTCTGGACATCAGAAGTAGCTCAGAGTAAAAGGCACTTGCAGTGATGATCAAATCAGGGCAGCCTTACTGCTGCAGCCCTGGCTGGCTACAGTGTGCTAATGGTGAAAGAGGCTGCCTCTGGTCCGGTGGGAGAGTTTTTATTTCTGTGACTTGTTTAGAAGACTTGTAAAGAACCTTTAGGATGAAATAGACTATATATCAGGCAGAAGGACTGCAGGTTTTTGAAATACTGTAGAAATAGCCCATGGGAAGGTCTGGACAAGAAAGTAGTTAGATCTTCGTAGTTCTGGATGTATTTGATCTAGGAGGTGGACAGTAAAATATTAAGTTGAAAATTCCTGAGGGTAAGAACTCTGTTTTTCACTTTTGTGTTCCCAGAATTTAACCTGGAGCTTTTACACAGAGTATGTTTGTGTGTGTGTATACACGTGTGTGTGTATATATATATACATCTGTATATATGTATGTGTATATATACATGTATACATAAACATAGACATATAATACATTTATATATTCACACATGTATATACATATACATACATACATACAGATATATGTATGTATGTATATATATATATATATACATATACACATACACATATACATACAATACATTTCTATATACACACATGTATGTTTTAGGGCAGGGATAGTGTTTCCTATTTCTTTTGTAATTTCTAAGTGTATATGCTGCATACAACAAGCACTCAGTAAGTGCATTTGATTGGCTGGTAAAAGACCAGTTCTAGCATGCTCAGGCCTTCCCTTACCAGGCTGATGCTGCTTTCCATCTCATGAATGGAGAGTGCTTCCACTTCCAAGGTCCTTCCTTGGTTCCTGCACATTTCATGTAGACTTTGTATGTCACCTTGCAGAGTCCACAGCTTATTATTTAGGCTGCTCATCAATTTGTTTCTCTCTAGCTAGGCAGGCAGAAGACACAAATAAAACATTGGGTATAAATTGTTAAGAAAACGCTTCCTTGGTTTGCTTAGTTGGGGGTGGGTGAGGAGGTAGGAGAGATGGGGAGGGCAGTGTTTTTCCATCAGAGAGTCAGAGAATCTCAGAAATGGAAGGAGTCTTAGATATCATAAAAATCCAGGTCTTATCAGGACAGGAGTCCCCTCTATAATCCCAACAAAAAGTTATTCACCCAAACTCTAGTGAGGAGAAACACACCCCATCCCAAGGCAACACATTCTACTTTTGGAAAGTTCAAATTTTCTCCTTGCATTGAGCCTAATGCTATCTCCTGGCAGCTCCTCCTTTCATTCTTCCCATAATTCCACCTAAGTCTCCTCTTCTCCGGGTTAAATATTCTCAGTTCCTTCAATTGATGCTAACTTGGAACAACCTTGAGACTGCACCATCTTAATGATCTTCCCGAGTGCTCTTCAGTATAATCTTTCTTAAAACGAGGTGGTCAGAACTGAACGTGGTATTTTAGGAATATTCATATCAGGGAAGAGAATAGTAGGTCAATAATAATAATAATAATAATGATAATTGGCATTTTCATAGCATTTGTATGCATGATCTTATTTGAATATTACAACAGCCCTTTGAGTTAGGTGCTCTAGACATTACCATTCCCAATTTACAGATACAGAAACTGAAATTTTGAGAAGTTAATTGATTTATAACGGCCACCTAGCTAGTAATTGCTAAAGATGGGTTTTGAATTGTGCTTCCTGACTGAAAGTCTAGTGCTCCTTTTCCTATTCCAGTTGCTTTTTTTTTCTTTTTGATGAGGCAGTCAGGGTTAAATGAGTTGCCCAGGATCACATTCAAGTGTCTGAGGTCAGATTTGAACTCAGGTCCTCCTGACTCCAAGGCCGGAGCTCTATCCACATCGCCACCTAGCTGCCCCTCCAGTTGGTTCTTTTATCTTTTTCCTACCTCCAGAAATTATCTCTTTAAGTGAAGCCTGATGTTGCACTATTTTTAGCTACCTTGTTCACTCATATTGAGAAGGATATTCACTAAAACCCTTAGACTTTTTTCATATGAATTGTGATCTAGCCATAACTCTTCCATCTCATACTTGTGAAATTGATTTTTTTGAACCCCAGGGTGGAGATTTTGCCTTAATCTCTATTAAACTATTAAATCTAATAGCCCAATGGCCCAATGTTCTAGGCTCTCATGATCTTTTGGGATCTAGAATTTATCAGATATCATGTTAGGTATCTCTCAGCCTTGAGTCATATAATGTAATTGACAAGGTCATCCATTTAGCCCTTTATTCAAGTCATTGATAAAGCTGAAAAGGCACACACATAGGTCAAGTGCCCTAGTGGATCTGCTCCAGTAGATATCTCATTTCAAGTTGACATTGAATCTTCTATTTTTGTTTTTTGGCTTGTAGGTATTCTAGTCTTACCTTTACAATGGGCTAACCCATATCACTCCAACTCATCCACAAGAATAGCATGCAAGATTCTGCCAAATGTTTTAATGAAATCTAGATAGATTGTTCCTTAATATTTCTTTGGCTACCAACCAGTCTAGCAACTCTGTCAAAAAAAGGAAATGTCTGGCATGATTTGTTTTTGATGTAGCCAAGCTATACTTTTAATCATACATTAGAAAACCAGTGAAGCCAAAATTAGAAGAATAGGAAAAAGAGAAAATTTTTTTTCAGCAAGTTTCTCTGATAAAGGTCTTATTTCTTAAATATATAGAGAACTGAGCCAAATTTATAAAAGTAGGAGCTATTCCCCATTTGAGAAATGGCCAAAAGACATGAACAGGCAATTTTCAGAGGAAGAAATCAAAACTATCAGTAGTTCTATGAAAAAATGCTTTAAATAACTAATAATTTAGAGAAATTAAATGAAAACAACTCTTACGTACCATCTCACACTCATCAGATTGACTAAGATGAGAGAAAAGGAAAATGACAAACGTTGGAGGTGATGTGGGAAAATAGGGATATTAGTACACTGCATTCTGGAGAACAATTTGAAATTATGCCCAAAGGGCTGCATATCCTTTGACCCACCAATAATGCTACTAGGTCTATACTCCAAGGAGATCAAAGCAAAAGGAAAATGATTCATATATGTACAAAAATATTTATAGTAGTGCTTTTTGTGGTAGCAAAGAACTGGAAACTGGGGAGATGACCATCAATTGGGGAATGGGTGAACAAGTTATGGTGTATGAATGTGATGGAGTACTATTGTGCTATAAGAAATAATGAGCAGGATGATTTCAGGAAAACCTGGGAAGACATATGAACTGATACAAAATGAAGTGAGCAGAAACAGGAGAACAATCTATAGAGTAACAGCAATTTGTTAAGATAATCAACTGTGAAAGATTTGGTAACTGATCAATACAGTGTTCCACCGAAAGTCCAAAGGACTCTCATGATGCAAAATATTATCCAACTTGAGATAATAAATTGATGGACTCAGAGTGCATTTCTTCTTTATTTTTCTTGTTTTTTTAAAAAAAATATGGCTAATGCAGAAATGTGTTTTGTATGATTTCATATGCATATTGGGTATTAAATTTCTTGCCTTCTTAAATGAGAGGGTGGAAGGAGGGTGAAAATTTGGAACTGAAAATAAAAATAAAATTTTAAAAAACTGGAAAAAAATTCCTACATTAGGGAATTTTGCCAAGAAGGGAAGTCAAGGTCACTAGTCTAGAGTTTGCAGATTTCATTCTTATCAAGTGAAAAAGCATTTATTAAGTATTTCCTATGTGCAAGGCACTGTGCTAAGCATTGGGTTGGGGATAGAAAAAAATGAAGAAAATAGACTTGCAATTTTATGGGGTAGACAATATGCAAACAACTACAAACAAAGCAAATATATGTGGGAGAAATTGGAGATGCTATGTGTCAGATACTGTGACTTGAAGTAAGTCAGACAAGCCAAGAGGTCCAGGTAAGGAAAAAGGGCATTGCAGGCATTGGGGATAGCCAGTGAACATACACTGAATTGGGAGAGAAAGTGTCTTGTGTGTGAGGAGCAGGAAGGTGGCCAACGTAGCTGGATCATAATGTGTAGAGAGGAGTAAAGTCTAAGAAGATTGGAAAGGTAAAAGGGGGGCAAATTAATGAAGAGCTTTAAAAGCCGAACAGGATGTTATATTTGATCCTGGAGGTAAGTGGAATCACTGGATATTGAATAGGAAAGTGATATGGTCAGACCTGAAATTTAGGGAGATCACTCGGATTGCTTAGCAGAGAATGGACTGGAGAAGCAAGAAACTGAAGACAAGGAGACCAGTCAGAAGGCCAACCAATAGTCTTAGGTGTAAGGTAATAAGGGTCTGTGTCAAGACTGTGACAGTGTCAGAGGAAGAGAAGGAGGCTACACAAGCGATGTTGTGAAGGAAGAATTGGTAGGACTTGGTGACAGATTCAACATGGTGGGGAGGCAAAGGTAATCCTAGACTGGGTGATTGGGAGGATGGTGGTGCCATACAGTTCTACAAAGTGACTTGTTGGTCAATTGAATTGTGTAATATGAAATTCATAAATTAATTTAGGTAGCATCAATGTTTAATTATATTGGTGTGAACCAACTGTGGACAAAGAATGTTGCTTTAATTATTGGCCCTCTTTTATTTCTATAAAGAATGTTTTTATTACTTCCAGATATTTTATGCACTTTGTTGTTATTCTGAAAGTACTTCCTTTTTATGTAATTTTTCTCCTGATTCTTGTGAGTAATATAGAGAAATGCTAATGGTTTTTATGGACTTGTTTTGTATCTTCTTTCTTTCCTGAAGCTATTAATGATTTTGATTAGTTTATTCACTGATTCTTTGGAGTTTCCTAAGTAAACTACCATATCATTTGATAATAGGGCTAATTTTGTCTCTTCTTTGTTGATGCTCATACCTTTAGTTTTTATCTGTCTATTGCTATTGTATCATTTTAGGACCATGTCAAACAACAATAAAGAGAAGAAACATCATTGCTCTATTTCTATACTTATATGGAAAACTTTTACAATTTTTTCATTATAAATAAGGATAGATTTTAGTTTCATGAATCTTTTGACCATTATTGAGGAAAATATCTTACATGCTTATGCCTTTTAGGTTTTTTTATATAAATGAATACTACATTTTGTCAAGGGCTTTTTTTTTTTGTTCTGTGTATTGATATAGCCATAGTTTTGGTGTTTTTTTTTTGTTGTTGTTTCTAAGCTTAATTGTGCTAATTATTTTCCTAATTTGGAGCCATCTCTTCTGGAATGAACCACAATATTAGATGGTTATAATTGAATTTTTTGGAAAATATTGTTGTATCTTTTTTTTGGTGAAGATTTTATTTAATTTCTTTTGCATCAATCTTTATTAGTGAAATTGGACCATAGTTCTCTTTCTCTGCCTTATTCCTCCATGTTTTGGATATTATAATCACATTAGTTCCATAAAAGGAGTCTAGAAGAGCTTCTTATTTTTGTGTTATTGAAAATAATTTTTGTAGCTGACATATTAGTGTTTTTTTAAACATTTGATAGAATTAAATTACAAATCCATCTAGAACAAGGTTTTATCCATCAGTATTTCATTTATGACTTGTTCAATTTCTCTTTCCAAGACTGGATGATTTAAAATTTCCATTTTTTTGCTTGGTAAGTTTAGATATTTAGATTTTTGAAGAAACTCATAAATTACCTTTGAGTTTCTTTAAAGTATTATTAATACATTTTGTTCTTACATTGCAGTCCCTCTGGAAATACCTTTGCTCACCAAAAAACTGATTGATTCCTTCCTTGCAACAAAGAAGAACAATTAAACAAAAATGCCTAATGCGATTCTATGTCTGATAGTGTATAAAGAATTCTACCCTGGTAGTCCTTTGCTTCACTCCTAAAAGGTAAGGATTTCCTTTGATTTTGGCTGGCATGTAATTTGGAATAGTAGTTTCTGATAATTCACCCTATTTCCTATCTGTTCATTGTGAATTCACTTTGCTCATTTTTTATTTTGCTAATTTGGTTTTCCTCTTTTTTAAGATGTTAGCTAATGGTTTATTGATTTGGTTAGTTTTTTCAAAAAGACATCTCTTAGTTTTGTTTATTAGCTCCATGGTCTTTTCATTTCTGCCTTTTTTTTTTTATCTTTCCTCTAATTTTCAAGATCTCTTACTTTGAGCTTATTTTGAAGTTAATTTATGTCCCAGTTTTTAAAAACTACATGCTACATTCTTAAGTTCATTTTCTATTTTGTGATTATATGTTTTCAGGGAAATAAGATTTTCTTCAGAAAACTGCTTGACCCACATGCCATAAATTTCGATATATTGCTACATGGGATTTTTTTTTTTACATTTGTTTGCATATTTTTACACACTCAGTCTGTTCTTAGCCTCCTCCATTTAGGTCTGGCTCATCTGCTCCTTTTTTCTTTACTAATTAGTATTTTCATTTAGTTTTGGTCTATAAATGTTAAGTTTGTTATTTATACCTTTTTTACATTTATTTATGTTTTCAATATACCTGTGTGAACTTGGGAATATTACTTAACTCTCTGGCTCTCGGTTTTCTCATCGATAAAATGAGGGAGTTTTAAAGTCACCTCCAGGTCCAAATCAACCTGGGATTTGTAATTAGGTGACACAGTGGATAGAGCCCTGGGCCTGGAGTCAGGGAGATTTGAGTTCATATCTGGATTCAGATATTTACTAGCTGTGAACTGGGTTTTTATTTATTGATGGAGCAAATTGCTATGATTTGTTTTCTTACTCATTCCTTTATTCTTTTTAGTTTTATTGGGGAGTTTAAATCATTCATCTTTAGAGTTAAAATACTATATATGTGTTTTCTTTCATTAAATTATTTTATATCTTTTTCTTTAAACCAACATTTAGTCTCTTAGGTTTGATTTGCTTATATGACCTATGACCTCGTATAACATCTTACATCTTACACAAAGATATGACCTTGGTCACCCCCTACCAACGCTCCCATCAAACTCTTCTTCCCTCATTACTTTTGCCTACTCCCAAATTCCTTGAGATTTTTGTTCTCTTCTATTATTACTTTTTCTTTTATCTTTTTTTAACCTCTCCCTTCACTTTTTTTGTGAAGAGCCAAGAGGCCAGTGTCAGTGGTTTGGAGAGTACATGGAGTGGAATGAAGTGGAAGAAGACTAGAAAGGTAGAAGGAGGCTGGATCACAAATGGCTTTGAACACCAAACGGCATTTTGTATTTGATCTTGGAGGTGATAAGGAGCCACTGGATTTTATGAAGTAGGGAGGGGTATGACATGGTCAGACCTGAGCTTTAGGAAAATCACTCTTAAAAACTATTAATTAATTAATTAATTAATTTTTAGTTGTCAACATTCATTTCCACAAGATTTTGAGTTTTAAATTTTCTCTCCCTCCTTCTCCTCCTCCCTCCCCAAGATGGGGTGCAATCTGAGATAGGCTTTACTTATACATTCATATTAAGCATATTTTCACATTAGTCATGATGTAAAGAAGAATTAGAACTAGTGGGAGAAACCACGAGAAAGATGAAACAAAACAATAAAAGAAAAGGAGAGCAAATAGTGTGCTTCCATCTGCATTCAGACTCCACAGTTCTTTCTCTGGATGTGGATAGCATTTTCCATCATGGGTCTTTTGGAGTTGTCTTAGATCCTTGTGTTGCTGAGAAGAGCTAAGTCTATCAGAGTCAGTCATTGCACACACAGTGTTCCCCTGGTTCTGCTCACTTCATCAAGCATCAGTTCATATCAGTCTTTCTAGTTTTTCTGAAGTCTGCCTGCTTATCATTTCTTATAGCATAATAGTATTCCATTACATTCACATACCACAACTTGTTCAGCCATTCCCCAATTGATGGGCTTCCCCTCACTTTCCAGTTCTTTGCCACCACCGAGAGAGCTGATGTGACTATTTTTGCATGTGTCGGTCCTTTTCCTGTTTTTATGATCTCTTTGGGATACAGACCTAGAAGTGGTATTGCTGGGTCAAAGGGCATGCACATTTTTATAGCCTTTAGGCATAGGGGAAAATCACTTCGGTGGTTAAATGGAGGATAGATTGACATAGGGAGAGAATTGAAGCAGACTGACCCACTAGCAGCAATAATCCAAGTGTGAGGTGATGAGGGCCTATATTAAAGGGGTGGCAGGGTCAGAGGAGAGAGGGGTCGTGTTGGAGAGATGTTGCAAAGATGGAACCAAAAAGCTTGAGCAGCAGATTGGATGTGGGGGGTGAGAGACAGTGAGGAATTGAGGACTACAGCTAGGTTGCAAGCCTAGGAGACTGGGAGGGTGGTGGTGCCTTCGACAGTAACGTGGAAGTTTAGAAAGGAGTGTGGGAAGACTTAGGGGGAAAGATGAGTTCAGTTTTGGGCATGTTGACTTTAAGATGTCTATGAGATGTCCAGTTTGATCTGCCTGAAAGGCAGTTGAAGATGTGAAACTAGAGGTCAGCAGAGAGGTTAGGGCAGGATTGATAGATTTGAAAATAATCAGCATAGAAATGATAATTAAATCCATGGGAGTTGATGGGATCATCAAGTAAAGTAGTACAGAGGGAGAAGTGAAGAGGGCCCAGGAAAGAAGCCTTTCTGCCTGGCTTCCATTCGAAGACCCCAGATACTTAGAGAAGGACTATTTGACAAAAAGTGCTTGGAAAGCTGGACCCTAGTAGGGAAGAAATTAGATGTAGACCAGTATCTCACACCTTATACAAAGGTAAGCTGCAAAAGAGTATGTGACCTATCATAAACGAATTAGAGAAGCATGGAAAAAATTACCTACAAGATGTATAGATATAGGAAAAGTTCACGACCAACCAGGGAATAGAGAGGATTATGGAAGGTCAAATAATGTTGATTATATAAAATTTAAAAGTTTTTGCATCAACAAATCTAATAAAGCTAAGATTAAAAGGGTGACAGTTAACAGGGGGGGAAAACTTTGCAGCAAGTTGTCTGATAAAAGTCTTATTTCCAAGATACAAAATGCCTCAAATGTCTTTTGGGCAAATACAAAATCTTGTTTGGCACTCAAAGCTCTTATTCCCTATCACATACTCTTCAAATCAGTAACTCTGGTCTCCTTGCTGTTCTACTCCTTCTCTTCGTTCTAAGCATTTTCTCTGGCTGTCTCCCATGCCTGGAATGCTCTCCCTCCTGGCTTCCCTGGATTTCTTTAAGTTTCTCCTAAAATCTTATCTTCTACAGAAAGCCTTTCCCAACTCCTCTTTATCCCCAAAGTCTTTTGGGACACCCTTTCTAAAGAACTGATGAAAATTTTGTAATAAGAGCCTTTCTCCAATTGATAAATGACCTATGAACATGAACAGGCAATTCTCAGGGGGGAAGAACCTCAGGCTATCTATAGTCACCTTAAAAAAATGCTTTAAATCACTCCTAATTAGAGAAATTAAATTAAAGCAATTTTCTGAGATTTCACCTCATACTCATCAGAGTGGAAAAGATGGCAAAAGAAAAGAAGATGATTAATGTTGGAGAGACTGTGGGAAAACAGGCACTTTTCCCATTACTGTGCTGGTGGAGCTGTGAATGGGTACAGCCACTCTGGAAAGCAATTTGGAATTACATGCAAAAAATTGCTAAACAAGATGTTCCTTTTGACCCAGCTGTAGCACTGTATATAGTATAGAAATGTAGGTCTATACTCCAAAGAGATCAAAGAAAGAGGAAAAGATCCTATATGTGTAAAAATATTTAATAGCAGCTCTTTTTGTGGTGGCAAAGGGATGTGGAAAACAAGGGGATGCCAACCAATTGAGGAATGACTGAGTAAATCATGGTATGTGAATGTGATGGAGTATTGTTGTGCTATAAGGAATGAGGAAATAGAGGATTTCCAAAAGACATTGAAAGGTGTCTTTATATTAGCAGAACTAGAATAACAGTACATACAATAACATCAATATAACCAAAATAAATAATATTGAGGACTTTTATAAAATGATGAAGAATGAAAGGAACAAGAATGAACAAAACTAGGTTAAAAATTTATAAAATAACAGCAGCATTGTAAAAAACAAGCAACTTTGAAAGCTGTAAGAATTATGATCATGGACAATGACCATTCATGATTCTAGAGGACTGATGATGAAAAATGCCATCCATGACAGGTGATGGATTTAGGGTACAGAATGAGAAATCTATTTTTTATTGTTGCTGTTTCAGTCGTTTCAATGGTATCCAATTCTTTGTGATCCCATTTGGGGATTTTTTTGGCAAAGGTACTGGAATGGTTTGCCATTTCCTTCTCCAGCTCGTCTTATAATTGAGGAAACTGAGACAAACAAGGTGAAATGACTTGCCCAGGGTCACGCAGCTAGTAAGTGTCTGAGGCCACATTTGAATGCAGGTCTTCTTGACTCCAGGCCTGTATTCCATCTACTGCAGTATGTCTCTCTCTATATTCACCATGGGAATTTGTTTTGCTTGACTATGTAGATTTGTTGTAATAAAAATTATTTTTCTTTTCTTTTTTTTTCCCTCTGGTGTGGGGGATGGGAGGGAGAGAAAATAGATTTCTGTTCATTAAAAAAATAGGAAGGAGAATGCTACAGATGTGAAATGTTGCATGCACTTTTAGACGGGATCACTGTATATTGGTTTTACTTAATTATTTTTACTTTGTTACAAGCACTCTCTCACAAGGTGGGAATGATTTGTAAATGTTTCTAATATAAAAATAAAACACAATAAATCTTTAAAAATTAAAAAAATATTCACATGTCATTAAGTATGTTAATTAATCCAATTCTTATCTTATTCTTTTCTCCTTCTAGGATACTCTAGAGTCTAATCTCTCATTCATGGATTGCATTTATACATTCTTTAATCTCTCCACGACCATTGGGGCTTCTGGGAATCAAAAGCTTCACTCTCTCCTTTAACTGTTCACCTATTAATACAATTACAGACCTTTCTCTTGCCTTACTTTCAGCATCATCATCATCATCATCATCATCATCTCCATCATCATCTCTCTTTGACTCTTAAGAGCTTAATTCTGAGGAATATTAATTCATAAAGTAGGCTGTGAGGTGTAGTGGGAATGCTCCAGAATTGGAGATTCAATCCTATTCTTTTCCCTTTCCTTCACTATCTTTCTTTCTTGATGTCAGAATCCTCATTCTGGACCTATGCCTCTGTCCACTCATCCTCTGAGACTTTTATCCCTAGAGACCCAACCTAGAGAGGGAAGTAGTCCCAAGAAATATCATACCTGCTTAGAGAAGATATTTTTTTCTGAGGTATTCAGTCTCCCTGTCCATTGCCAGATTCCTATAATACCTTCCTACTTCTAGAGAAGCATGGCCTTAGAGCCTTCCCCCTTTGTGGGTGGAATCTTATTCCTACTCCTTGATTGTAGACCAGGCCAAAAACACTCTATCCTGACTCTCACAAAGCCTCCACAATATATGGCAAGTAATTAAAAAAAATCACTCTCACCTTGCATTTTTTCAAAATCACCTCTGGTCAGATGATGGTACTTTTCTGAGTCCTTATGGTCCCTTGCTCACTGGAGAGGTTTTCCTTTGTATTATTCCAACTACCCCCCATTTTGATTTTTTAATGAGGAAATGTGTTTTATTTATCCCAGAGGTACTAATTCAGTCCTTCCCTCCTCTTGAAAAATGTTTAACTCCTTTCTCCTTCCCTTTTGGCCCTTATATTCTTTGCTCATAGATGTTGTCTGTGTCATAGAGTAGGTGCTCGATAAATACTTGTCAGATTGGATCAAATTTAACTTTACCTTCTGCTTTCAATGATGTGGGCAATTTTCCTGTATATTTAAGGTTTTTTTAGTTGTGTTTTCCTGGAAGACCTGTAATCTTTAGATTATCTCTTCACAACCTCCTATCTTCAAGCTCAGTATCTTTGTTTTATACAACCCTTATTTCTTCCAATCTTGTGTCTTTTGATTATTTGATTTTTTTTCTGCTTCTGTATTTTTGTATCCCAAATCTGCCATTATCTTTTTTTAGAGAAACTACTATTTTGGAGGGGGTTTCTTTTTATTCTACATTCGCTATCCTTTTGTCTTATTGATTTCTTACTTGAAAGCTCTAACTCACCTAATTTCTATATCAATTTGTTTTTATTCTTTTAATTCTTTTATTGATCTTCTGAAACACTCTGGAGGTTCTTGCAATTACTCTTGTAATTCTGAGGGATCTCAAGTATTAGAATACTTTCCCCTTCCTCTAGGGTTGTCAACTTGACTTCCTTTACTTCATATATGTTTTACATGATTGTACATATAGAACCTATATCAAACTGCTTAGCATCTTAGGGATGGGGGGAGGTGAGGAGAGGGAAGAAGAAAATATGGGACTCAAAATTTTAAAAAATTTATGTTAAAAATTATATGTAATTGGAAAAATAAAATACTATTTACAAAGAAGAAAAAAGAACTACTTATTCATTGTGTTGACTCTTTTTAGATTGTTTGCTCATTTTCCTTTCCACATCAGTCTGTATCCATATTTTCTGAGTTTTTTTCAGAATGCCCTTTGAGTGATTTAGCTTATTACTGGGAATCCCTTTCATTGTGTTGTAGGTAACTATTGAAATAGGCTCAACACTTTTGGGGCC